>NC_056744.1:971597705-971775205 GCF_019279795.1 Protopterus annectens
TTGTTATCGTTTGCTCAGTTATTTTTGATTCCAGGGAAAAGTTCATGGTGAAGTACTTTGTGTTGATAGATAGAACGTTCAGCCTTGGGATACAATAAGAGCCTATTCAAAATGCATAGGAGCGTGCCATTTCCTTACATTAAATAGAAATAACTGCAGCAGAAATGTTCTGCAGTAATATACTCCCCCTTCTTTTTTATTACATTGAAATGACTTGGACACAATGAGAGCTGAATTAGAAAAGCACTTTTATTTGAAAGGTAAATTGCCAGCTATTTATTCAGCTTGCCGTTGTACATGTGGAAATAAGTGCCACTGCATGTGACAAAGAAAACGGCAGCTAAGAAGGCAGAATTGAAAATTATTCTGCAGAGTGCTTAATTATCATTTATGGAAACATGTAGATGAAATGAGGTGTTTCAAGAAAACAAAAGGGAAGGGGAAGGTATGGTACATTTATCTCATCCTAGATACATTTATCTCATCCTAGATACATGTCAGTATTCATCAACAGTCATCTAATCTCTGAGACCAGAGATGTGATGGCATTCCTAATTTCTGAGAAATGGATGCATGAGAAGGAGAGGATCTTGTGTAATAAATAAATCAGTCTGATAGATGCAAATGACGACACATCTTTACAGTTATATTCGATGACTTCAGTCAGAAAACCAGGATATTAGCTGCTTTATTGTCTGAGTCACAGGCCTCTGAAAGCAACCACAGAATACTAACGAAAGCAGGCCCCCATGAAAATCAGAAGTTTAGCGTTAATAACCGAGATCTTTTTCTTCAAAATCAAGCCTTAGAGATGTGAATCACTGAGGTGTAGGGTGGTCCAGTTCCTTTTATTCATGTATATTTCACTTTTTACACTATTTCCAGATGCAACTCTCTGCACCAATCACAGTTTCCCTTAAGAGCACACAAGGAACACAATTGGTTCTGGGGCTCAGTTTCCCTCTCTCTCCAGGCCCCCAGTAAGACTCCCCCATTTCATCTTTTCAGAAAACAGAACAATCCCACATCTGCAACTGTTTTAGAACTCTAAAAACCCCTGAACCCCCCCCCCCCCCAAGGAGAGAAAAATGCCATGGCTTCATCTTCTTTAAGATTGAAATTTTTTATTGAAAAAAAAAAGTGAGTTCAGACAGTTGTGAACTTTGCCAGCAATGGAACAGAAATTTAGCTGTTCGTTTTTTTCCCTTCACCTAAATTTTAAGACAGGAAGTCAGTCCCTTGGTAAGTTAAGTAACTATAGTGGACCGGACCCATTTTTGGAAGAAGGGTGACATTATGAGCATATATCCACATCACTTCCTTTCTGAAGCATCATACTGGAAAGAAGTGGTCTTTAACAGACCTTTCCTGAACTTGTGGACTTTTCTGGTCCCATAAAGTAGGGGAGCCTGACAAATGCAGTATATGACTGCTAGTTGTATGTGTGTCAGTAGAAATGTGTAAATCTGTGAAAAACCACTTTTAGCACTCATTGATTTTATCTTGTTCCCTTACTGATGTAGGATTTTGGAGTTAGTATGTATGTGTGTGCATGTATGTGTGTGTGTGTGTGTATGTGTATATATATATATATATATATATATATATATATATATATATATATATGATAGATAGGGGGCATTGGGGCTTGCACATCTGCAGAAAAGCTTTATTTTTGTATTGATGAAATTGGTTTTCTGTGATATTGTTTTGTACTTCTGACACTTGACATAATTACCTTTGGCAAGTTAATAGGAATCCAAAATAAGAATAATTTAATAATAATAAAAAAATGAATATATTTCCATATTGTGATTGGGAATTTTGTAGCATTTAACTTCTTGTAAATAGGTTCATAGGTTCATACTAGGCTATCTGCCCGAGGGCATTTACAAGCCTAGCCCATAGTTTTGTGGCTTACGCCACCCCTTTAGTATGGGGAACTATACCCATTATTTTGCTGTGCCTCTGTTGAGCAGTGACACTGAGGTAATCCCTGGGGTATATCTGCGATCTCCCATCCATTGGTCAAGATTTCTCTTGAACAAGGCCAGCGAGGTGCTCTGCCTCACATATACCGGGATTTTATTCCACAGCATAGGGAGTCTTTGGGTGATGAATCTATCCCTCCAGCACGGTTTAAGTCTCCGCCTTGTGACTCTGACGGATCTAGATTTTTGAGGTGAAGCATATTCATCAAATCTGGGTTTGACATGGCCTTGTATGTTAGGCAAAGGTCACCTCTGAGCAGCGTGTGTTTACTGAATAGAGCTGGAGTTCTTTCAGTCGGGCAGCATAGGACAGATGTTTGAGACCCTTTATCCTTTTGGTGAGGAACTTTTGTGGCCTCTCCAGCTGCTGCAAGTGTCGGGTCAGATACATTCCGAATGGGGCATTGTACTCAATCATTGGTCTGATGAGTGATGAGTATAGGGAGACTATGACCTCCCTTGATCTAGATGAGAATCCCTTCATGATAAGGTGGGCAATGTAGAAGGTCTTCCTAACTACTTTAGCTACATGGGTGTCGAATGACAGACTACTATCAACCTGGGTCCCCAGGTCCCTGATAACTTCTTCTGTGCTCAGTGGATTGCCACCTATTTGGTAGCTAGGGGTAACCTTGTTTTTTCCGAAGGGTATGACTATGCATTTTTTGGCATTTAACTTTAGGCCATGGCTCTGGCACCAGTTATCCGTTTCTGTGAGACCCTTCTGAAGGATATCTGTGTCAGATGTGTTTTCTACTATAGTTTTATATTTAATAAATTTCATAAAATCACTTCATAACCATACCCGTTTCATTTATTACTCCTTGGCCTGTGTTACGTATGACTCGTTATGCTGTTACGTAATAATTTGCTTGCTTTAAAACTCACATAGGTTGAAGTACATGCTTATCAGGTTAAATTTTGAGGATTTAGTGCAGGCTGCTATAGTGTATGTGAAATGTCAGTTGTACTCCAAGTGCTAATAGAATGGATTCATTGACCGTTAAAGTTTTAAGTGTTTCCTGCTTTGGAATCTCTGTTATTTGTCATCTCTTCCCATCTTTGTACAGTGCTAGTACAATTATGGGGATGACTAACACCAACCGCTGTTCATTCTTGGACTAAGCATACCGACAGGAACAAAAATAGTTTCTGATTTTCCTTATTTGCATCATGGAAGGTGAGGGTATTAATACGTTTAAAAAGCTGTATATTATTGTAGTTCTGATAGTTTGGACGCTAGTGATGAGTGCTGGAATGTGGAAAGCAATAGTAAGTAAACATCATTACCTCCGATTCCTTATGTGTCTTTAAAAAGTACTGTAGAATTGCATTTCAAGTGTTTGGAGTTTATCTTAATGTGGAGTGTCTTATGTTTTATGTAACAGGTCATCACTGATGTCTCATTTACCAGTTAACATTCCAAGACCATGCTTAGGAAATGAGAGAAAATATACAAAATGTGAAAAGTTATTTTCAAAGTGGCATGTAAAACCTTGTTGTTCCTAGGTCTTTACTCATTTGTGTATAATTGTGTTGGGGAACCTTCTCTTACAGCTTTTGAACATCCTTTGTTTGAGATTGTGGCATTAAAATGAACTGTACTGTAGTGCTCAGTCTCAAAGGGTTGCTTGTTGCTCTTATTACAGTCAGTTTTTAGAGTTAAGTTTATCTTAGAATGCTTGATTACGGACTAGTAGTATTCATTACAGTCATTAGACTGCCTGCCTGCTTCCCTTTCAACATATTCAGGAGTCCATTTCATAGTCAGATTTTTTAAGTAGATAAATCCTGATATGCAAGTAGATTTTCTGAAATACAAATATTAGTACTGGTAGCACTGTTAATACACTTTCTTAGTAACTAAAACTATGAAATTACTCCCTAGAGGAAACCTTGGAGATAGTACAGTGCTCCCCTTCATTTGGGAAATGTGTTCCATTAGCTGACAGTTCAGTAAAAAACTGTTAACCTATACATTATCTTTCACCAGAGCTGTAGCTAGGTCACGTGATGCCTTGGGCAGTCACCAGAGTGGCACCCCACCTTAAGCCAAAAAAAAAAATCTTTCTTAACCATTGGTTGCAGTTTATGCAAGTTATGAACATAATTGTGGCTGCTGAATTGAATCACAGCATTGTCGATCCTGCCACCTGATAGCCGACCTCTTTGCCTCACCCTAGTTACAGTACTGCTGATCACCATCCAAATCCAAAAATGTCTGTCTTAGAAACTTTCTTTTCTGCTGGTTTTTTTTTTCCACTGCGGCTATCTTTGAGAATGAAAAATAAGAAAAGAAACTTCTCACTTCTCCTTGATGAATTTGTATTACTCAGTAGAATTATCTCACAGGTATCCCCTGAAGAAGGGTCACAGGTTTAACTGTAGCTTCTAGGTCAGTAAAATTAAATATATAAATACAAACCTTTGCTGTAGCATTAAAATTTAATATAGAAAGCTTTAGCGGCAACAGCTAGAACCAACCAGAGCCACAGCCAATAGGACTGCTAGCCACTCAAAACTTGCCCACGCTGCTCACCCCTTACTCTCACAATGCCCTGCATATCTGCAAGAATCCAGCTGTTTCATGCCTTGGGGGATAATATGATAACACTGTTGGTGGCCTCAGGCTGCTTTCAGGGAAAGTAAAATTTGAAGGAACGTCAGATAATTTTCTATTTCTTTGGATGCCTTACTCTCATGTGTAGTTTCTGGTTCACATTTAAGTACTAGGCTAACTGCCTTTGTGGGCCATTTTAAGCCAAGCCAGTGTCCCCTCAGAGGTGAAAATCAAACCCTGTACCTTTTTGAATGTCTTTCTGATGCTTTTAATTCCCCGTTTGTTGTGTTACACAGACATTCAGCCTTTTCATTCATCACTGACCCAGGCTGTTTGGTTTCACATACCTTCCTTCAGGAGTTTCTCCAAACAACTCATTTCAACTTCTTTAACTTCTGTGTGGATAAGAGCAGACTGATTGACAGGCAGTGGGATTAATTTTGCCCATTCGTTCCCCCATCACCAGGTTAACGGTTGGCCAGTAGGGTCAATCATGTGGTCAGCGTTTGTGGTTAGTTCGAGATTATTATTATTATTATTATTATTATTATTATTTTTCCCCTGCATAGTTGTACCCCCATGTGGATGGGGAGTGCAGTGGAAGTCCATGTTGTTCTGCCCCTTTCTTCTTTTTCAAGAGGGTGATATCAGCAGGATTGCCTCTGGCACCCATTTGGACACAGCTTGATTGTCCTCTGTCTTTACCAGGTAAATTAACCCATACACTTGTGCCATGAAGATGGACCCCCTAGGATGAACATGCCCTTCCTCCCTGACTGCAGTGTCAAACACCCAGGTCATTTTTTTTAAATCTGGTTGCCTGAGTTGTAGCCAGAGCTTTATCCCGGTACATTATTGGCACAGGGGCAAACAGTTTTTGTTTTACCCCTGCATTTGGAAAAGCCTTCCAAGCGTCCATTCTCACAAACTGACTGCTTGGTTGCTGCAGTTGCTCTAGTCAGGTTTGAAGAATTTCTGACAAGTTTATATCTATTAATTATCTTTTCCTAAAGGGCTTTTCTAAAGATAAATTATAGGGACAAATGGTAGCAGTTTTTTATTTGTACCTGCGCTACAAATGCTTCCATTTTCTCACTTTGCATCTTGTCTTTACATTTCACAGCTTTTTGTTTCTGACCATAGCTTTCCACTGTCAAAGTCCTTTTGGAGTGGTTTTCTAATTAGTGTTGGTCAGGAATTTGAGCTGTTAATAGCCCTCAAGGTGTTTAAGGCCTTTCCTCCTATTACATTTCTAGTTAGACATCCAGTTATAGAATCCCATTTTGTTTTGAAAAGTGCAGTACTCCTCCCATTGAGCCTGCTGCTTTGATAGTTTACCCATGACACCATCATACCACCTGTCTCATACTTAGTAATTCTTCCTTTGTGCTTAAGCTACTGAGACTAATTTAAGCAAGCCTGTGTAGGTATGCAGTTTTTTTTTTTTTTTCACAATACTTGGTGAAAGAGAGTACCCGCGGTGGTGGTGCTGCGATAGCGTTGTCACCTCACAGTAAGACGCTGTCCGGTTCAGTTCTCAGCTAGAGCATCTTCTGCGTGGAGACATGCGTGAGTGGGCGTATCTTCATTGAAGGTTGTGCGTCAGGCCTGGCAAGCCGGTACGTAAAAATCAACTGCCAATCATTAGCGGACCGGAGTTCCGCTGTTGCGACCCCTAACCGAGAAAATCCGAAAAACACAGACAGACTTGGTGAAAGAGAATACCTTCACTACATGAATGTGATAAGTTCATAATGTACTATGTAGAATGGAAGAAAACTATTATGATGGATGGGTTATCTGTTTCTTTTCCTTGCTAAAGGGTACAGAGTTAAAAGTTTCCTGTGCAGTGCCACTCAAGATGGTTTTCTGACTGTGCTGTGCATCTTTTTTTATAACTACAGTGTAAGAGTCAGTGCTGTCTCCATATCGCCTTTATTTCCGTCAAGGACTCTTTGGTCACATTTTGTGCATCTACTGTTTGTCTATCTGTAAATATTTTGCCTTTGACTGCAAGTTGGATGTTTGGATGTTACGTTTAGGTCTGGGTCCTCCTTTGGAGCAACAGTTATCAAGGACATAATCTAATAGGATAACCACCCAGGATGATTCAGCTTGGGGGGTCGTTCATAGCTTGTTCTTCTGCCAATTATCTGTTTGGTATCAGGTATGAGCTGCTCACAGTAGCACTGGCTATATGAGAATTGTTGCAGCAAGATGAATGCCATCCTCCATTCCCTCCTTTTTACTCTTTTTTTTTTTTCCGTGTTTAACTAAATCTGAAACTGGATTCTTTCTGACATTGAGTGTATTGTAGTTGTGAGTTGCAGTATATCTCAGTCTGGGAATATTCATTGTATCACATGTTCATTGTACCTAGTTGTCAAATATCTGTAGTGTCAATCCTAGTTTTTTGCTACAGCCAGTGCTATGTTAACAGATTCAGAACTATGATGAGTAGGCTTACCATAGTAGTAGATTTATTACAGGCATCCGAGTGGTGTAATATTTGGTCATATTACCCAGGCTGCTTCACATTCTTGTTTTCTAGTGGAGGTGGGAGTATTGGCTGTTATTGCATTTGGAATCCATTTATTTCAGTTATGTAAATTGCCAGACTTTGACAGAAATTATTGTTTGCAGACATTTGCCATATTGTCAGGGCAGGAGTAGAAGATTAACATTTGTTGTTGCTTTTTATTAATCTGGAAGAGGCAAGTGAACTCAGCAAAAAGTTCTTGGCTTTGGGTATCCTTAATGTTTGGCATCCCATCAGCCATTGAAACTTGCACCTAACCTCTATGCACTCCTTCTTCATTTCCTTATGTATAAGGAGAGCTTAGAAAAGTAGCAAAGACAGCCGTCATGTTTACATTGAAAAAGTGGTGTTGATTATTTTTAAATTTTCCACTTCAGCGCAAGAGTTGACCAGAAATTTTCTTTCATCAGCATCAACCCCCCTTTTCCCATTTTGTACATGGGGTCAGGGTGCACCTTTAGAGAATATGTGTATTTGTTGAGTGCTGATTAATTGATTGACAGCAGTGCTGTGGCTTTATTGTTGAAAGCAACTTTAAGTGAGTAATAGGTGTTGCACTTTCTCTTTAGCTGTGCGACCGTTTAGTTGGTATATATAAGTTAGGGAAGGGTGTAGGCCTGCCCCCTGGAAAAAAAAGTTTGAAAACGTGTTATCTGGAAGTGGTTTTCAGCATTTTACTTTCATTGATTTATCTGTCAATGAATAATCCTTGAAATAGTGATGAATCCTTACATTAACAATGGCCATCTCCTAGAGTCAATGTTTATATCAGCAGTTTTCATTTATTTACTGATTTCCCCAAACAGCAACATTTTGTTTAATTAATCAAGACTTTTAGATCATACCAAGTCTGCCTGTATATATTTATTTTCCTTTATTCTTATGTGTTTGGAACTGTGGCCAGAAGTTTCTGTAGTAGACTGTACCATTTCTGCTTTATGGGAAGCAGCAATGTGGTACCATGATTTGTTGAGGAGTCCATTTACTGATAAGATGGCTAGTCCCTCACATATGTTGCTCTGAAAGATAAACCTACTTGTCTGATTAAGACTGTGTGTTTTCTGCAGGGAAATTGCAGCTACCTGCCAGGAGAGTAAAAAGCCCCAGGGATCTCTGTACAAAACAGGCAGTTGGTTAGACTTTGTTATGGCAGCAAAGCATTGCTGATGACTGCTAGTGGACTAGATTACATGTCCTATTTATTTGGCTTTGGTTCTTTCTCACTGTCCTGTTGCATACTTTGTAATTATGTGTATAAAATTGCAGCCTATGTTCATATTGGATATTTTGCCTGTCTTTTCATTTGGGTGAGAATGTATTTTACTGCTGTCTTTTTGACTGGTGCAAGATGAATCGAAGCTGTTAGATGCCCTCAGTGTGTTTCTTTTACTTAACTTCTACTTGTGCTTAGCTGTACAAAAGGTGTTACCATAATATTTTAACAAGGTGTGTTTTGTAATGGTATTAGAGTGTACATTTTTTGAGTTTAAGTTTCTGTTTCATATAAGGATTACAGATGTAGACTAGTGGCTAATAAAAGACATTGCTGAACTCTAATTAGAGCTACTGCAATTTGTGGTAAGAGTATACTTTGATATTTGTTTATGCATTTGAAACATGTATTGCAGTTGACTTTAGTTTCTAATTCAGGTAAACTATTTTTTCTGGTTACAGTCATAAACCATGGTGTTGGCTGGGAAAATCTCTAAGCTTCAGGTCTGAGATTGTCTTAACTGGATCAGTGTTATTCCTGGCTTTTCATTTATTTCCCAGTCTAGGAGTCTTTGCTCTCTTTTCCACCTAAAGTTAAGGCATACTTTTATAGCGACATACCATCAGAGGACTGCAGTTTGTAGATTCAAGACAAACTAAGTCTTCATAGTAACACCATGAAATGTGTCTATTTATCTATGTTGACCAGGTGTCTAAACTACTGCAAGTCAAGTATTTTAAAAATAAAGAAAAATAAATGGTACAGTGACTCTGGAGCAGCAGTCTTTAGATGTTTGGAGGATGCAGTACAGATTGTCATACACTGTGGTAAGTAAGTCTGTCCAACTTACTATTAGTAAATACAAGGCCAGCTGTGAATTTAGGGTTTCATCGAATTCAAAAGGTTATCATAAGGTCACCTTCAGCTATATTGGGAAGCTTAGAAGTAACCAACAATTCTGGACAGGACGTCAATAATAATAGCCCCTTTTCGGACCCCAAGGACATTGCAAGTATTCTTGCGGACACATTTTCCTCTAACTTTACCCTACTCACCCTCCCATTTGTCCTCCTCCATTCCTCCTAAAATTTTGGACCAAATTGTTTTGGCACTTTACAAAATGAAAATTACCATGGGCTCTGTCAGTATCCCTGAATGTCTGTGGAGTAGCACCACGTCCCTGTCTGTCAAAACCCCTTTATCAGCTCCTCACTCCGAGTCTCAACTGGTTACATCCCCTGGTGTGTGGTGAACAGCTTTTTATGGCCCCCTTTTATGAAGGTGATCCCACTACTGACCACAGGCCTGTTAGTCTCACAGTATTTTCAAAGCTGTGGAATGTATTATAGCTGAGCTAATAAACAACAATATAGATGACCTTGAACTTCTGAATCCACACAAATGCAGATCAGCCTGGTTGAGCTTTTCAAAAGGGTTACTGAAGCCAGATGATAATGGATATACATTTGTGCTGCCTACCTGGATGTTGCCAAGACCTTTGACACTATCCCCCATTTAGGGATTAGTGACCAACTCTCCCAATTCAGTATTAGCCTATACACAGTTACCTACACAGGTAACTAGCTACCTGACAGAACCTATGCAGTTGAGATCAGGGACTGTTTTCTTTAGGCATTAATTCCATTTATTCTACATAACATGTAGGTAATGTTCCACTTGAAACTAACACAGTCATCGGAAACGTGGCTACCTTTGTTGGTAGTGAACTCTCATTTATGTCTGTCTGGTGCTTGATAATCTTGCACAGCTTATCCTTTGTGGTATCTCCTAAAGGTCCAAAAAAGTTAGTCCCATGTTATTCCTCCACTACTAGACTTAATCATTGAATACATTGCCCCCTTTGGATATATTTCAAATGGATAAACCAATTTGAGATACTTTGTTTCCTCACAAAAACAAACAAACAAAAAAAAAACATTCTCAGGTTTGTATACCCTTAGCAACTCTAATGCATGAAAAACCATATCTTACCTACTCAGTGCCATATGGACTCCTGAGAAATAATCTTTACTTAGCCGTCCATGCTTTGAATGACCCCATCACTCTTTGAAGTCCTTCACCTAAATAGAACCAGTGGAAATGCAAACACTTGCTTTAGGGACCAAAATTTATACTGCCCATTCAAAAGTACCAAGTGGTAGGACAGGGACCTAACCCAATGTTTTCTCTGTTTGTGGAATAGGCTGCCATTATATATTAAGCAAAATACTTCCATAACAACCTTTAAAACTGGTCTGGTTGACTGGATGGGTGATTTTAAGTTTTCATTTGGGATGTAAGGGGAACGTGTGCTTAATGTCGGCATTGTTAGTCTTGCATCAGTTTTGGCTGATGTGGCTGAGATTTTTGATGGCTTCCTTGGCCATACATTTACCATCCATGGACACTTTGCTGGACTGAGGGTGCAAAAGGTTTATCTTTGGACAAAACAGACCAGAATACTGGAGACTTTCAGTCTTTCAAAAGGAAATTTGAAGATAATCATTACCATGCCCCAAAGGGCACTAAACAGGATGCTTGAACAACAGGGAATTCTGGGAAGGTTTAAGAAGAATTGGACAGTTGGTGCACCCTCACAGAGTATAACATGTTTGTTATGGGCAAAATGAGATGGCTAACCTGTGTAGTCTGCCTTTTTATGTGTACCTTTCCTCCATCCTTAATCTCACCATTTCTCTTTCTCAAGTTGTCCCATGCCTTCTTGAATAACTCTGTGGATTTCTTCACAACCAGCCTTTCGATTTATCAATTCCGTGAGTCCACAATCGTCTTTATGAAGCATATTCTTGTAGATTCAGGGAGTAGCTAATATTCTTTGTGTAGATTACCATTACAGTAGTTGTAACCCCTAGGTCACCTGCCAAAGAAGACCTTTGTAGTTGAGGAGTACAAGATAGTGGTGGCAGATCCCAGAGGAGAAGGAGGCAGTCATTGAGAGAGAGAACACCACATGTAGTGTATGCCTGATGTCCTGATGGGGTTGGGACAGGGATCAGATTCTTAGGTTGGGAAATGTAGTGCCATTGAACCTGTGAGGACAAATGGACTGGCCGGTGAATGAGAAGTCTGAGAAGGCGATGTAGGGCCTTAGGCCAAGTAGCACATAAAATAGTGTTCTCTGCATTACATGCGCTGTCTCTACTTTGCCACATGTAATATCATATCCGGAAGACAGATGCCTTTTTCTTTCCTTGGACAGGAAAGATCCTGTATGCTTTTCCACCCTTGCCACTAATATCCAGGTTACTTCTCAAGATCAGGAAGTAATCCCCAAAGTCATTGTGGTGAGACCCTTCTGGCCCACCCAGCCATGGTTCTCCCCTTTTTCTTGTGGGGTGGGGTGGCCAGGTGCAATTACTACAATCACAGTCTGGATCTACTCTTAAAAGAGTAGGAGTATTTGATACCCCCTGACAACAATCAACATCAGTTGCCTGCCTGGATTATAGGGCTTTAATTCCTTTTAGGCACCTATTCCCTGAAGACGTGCAGCAAATACTAATGGAGGCAAGAAAGCCTGCTACTAAAAATCATGAATTAGCAAATGGAAAAGGTTTTCTAGTTGGTGCCAGCAACATAACCAGTACCCTTTCAGGGTTAGATGTTCTCTTGTTTTACAGTATTTGTGTGAGTTCCTCTACCAGGGTTTATTTATCAGCCATTTCAGCTTGTCTGCCCATGGATCACCCTCCTTCAATGCAGTGTCCTGTCAAAATGTTTTTGAAAGGAGTTTTGCACAAGAGGCATCCAAGTAAACTGGTGACCCATCCTTGGATCTTAATTTTGTGCTAGAGATGCTAACATTTGCTCCATTTGAACTAGCTAACATGGCTGACTTGAGGTTTTTAACATGGAAAACAGTTCTACTAATTGCCCTGACCTCTGCAAGAAGAGTGTCTGAGTTGCAAGCTCTTATGGTGAGCAACCCTATCTCATTTTTGTCAGGGACAGGGTTTCTTTGAAAACATATTCTTCTTTCATGCTTAAAGTGGTATCCAGATATACTTTACACCAACTATTCGAATCCCCATTTTCTTTCCTGAAGCTAAAAATAAGGGAGAAAAGATATTCCATACCTTGGATGTCCACAAACACCTTGGGTACTGTCTTGATGGAACTGAATCTTTCATATCTTCTTACCTTCACAAGAAATGAAAGTTGAACCGAAGAAGGGACAACCTTAGTCAAAACAGACCATTTCCAAATGGTTGTCTAAAGCTATTACCTTTTGTTATAGTCACCCTGACAAAATATTCCAAGCAGGGTGAAGGCCCACTGTACCAGGGCATTGGCTTCATTTAAAGCTGTTTTTTGAAAGGGTTGGATTCTAGAAGTAGCTACTTGGTCTTCTATACATACTTTCACAAAGCACTATAAGCCTGATTCTTTCTGTAGGTTCAGGTCGGGCTTTGCTACGAACATTCTCCAGGGGCTCCTGGACTCTTCTATTTCCACCTCTCCAAATGCATCAAGCCAGGGTAATCTACAGACATAGCTAAGGCTCTGCAGCAATGGTCAGTATGATGACCATACTACAGATGTGTAAGTAAACTTACCATAACGGTAGATATTTAAATGGTCACTGCTGCAGTAGCCTTTCCCTCCCTCTACCTACCTTGATTTTTTTGGTTTGTTTTTTTTTGACAAAGTGTAGACATTTATTTTTGCTGTTCCTAGTATTGTCCTTTCAGAGCTCAGCCTCCATCTTCCTGTTGGTAAGAATGCTCTGAAGGGCTTGGCACCCACACTTGTCTCTTAGTCATCTCAGCTGAAGTTGCCTGACAGTTTAGGCACATGGAAGGTTCCCTAAAGCTTTGGAAGCTGGCCAGCTGTTATATTCTTGGCAGGATGTAACTCGTATAGCTAAAGCTACTGCAGCGGTGATTATTCGAATATCTACTGTTATGACAAATGCTTCGTGTTTCACTGTTGCAGTCATCACATTTGGGTTATCTGCCTGCAGGTAGCCCTCAGTCGGCCCAAATATCAGAGTCTTGGGATTTTTGTGTTAGATGCTGTCACTTCTATGATGTCAGATTGTCAGGGTTATAAAACAGGCAGCTGATGCCATTACATCAGTCTTTATTGCCGAGAAGGAGCCCGAAGCAGAAGCAGTTCGCAAGTGCCGGTCAGCCGCTACCTGAAATATTTGTTTTTCGAGTTTCAAACCTGAAGTCTTCTAAAGCTAAGTACCCCGTTGGGGATTCTTTTTTCTTGCTCTAACCGATGTCAGAAAAAGTTAACAATTGTCTTGACTGTCTAAAGCATATACCTTACAGAGATTTTCATTCTTACTGCGTCACCTGTTTAGGCCCAGACCACGATGTCCCTCACTGTCAGATTTTTGCCTTGTTTAACACCCGAACCATTCGTCATCTGGCTATTTTTGTCGCTAAATTCTTTTGCTCTCGTTCTCCATATTCCGAAATGGCTTTGGTAAGCCAGCCGACTACCGATCTTCTGAAAAAGCGTAAAGATAAAGACAGAGGCAAGACCGCATAGGTCCAAAACTGCCGATGATGCTTCCATTAAGCTAGTCGCCAGTCTGCCGGTACTCAGTGAAGCACCTTTGCAGCCCCTGATGCCTGCTTCTACAGATTCGCAGGCCTCTGCTGAGACCCATTCAAAGTCCAGTATGCTGCGAGGTGCTTCTTCGACTATGGAACCTACGGATCTCTCTCACCTTGGATGGGTCCGGAGACACTGTGCAGGCACTGGCTTCTAAGGGTGTATTCCGACCTACAGATGTTCACATTAAACCGACAAGCTAAAACTACTGAGTTTCTCAGGCCCAGAGTACGCACTAAGCCTAGAAATTCAGACGACCAAAGAGCATGCTCAAGCTCCCATGCCACAAAAACAAATGCTAATCACCTAATTAGGGGAAGCCAGCCTTCTCCTGCTAAGAGACAAAGAATTGAGTTTCTTTCTGATTCTACAGATCAGGAGTCCGATGACTCTTACCCTTCTGATTACCAGGACATACCCTTATCAACCTTTGAGGATTCAGATGCAGAGGAATCTATTTCATCTGCCTCCCCTCCATTGGATTTTTCTTTTGGTGAAACCTTACATACTTTAAGAGATAATTTCCTCTGGGAATGCCAGGATTATCCTCAGTCCAAAAAGAGACTCAGATAATTTTTAGAGTTGCCTCAGCACAGGCCTCTAGCTATACCCCTGTCTTGGATGTTGTAGATGATGTCTTCATGAAATCCAGTCTTACTCCAGACACTTTACCACCGGCCCCTAGAAAACCTGACAGGTACTAAAGAGTACCTGATTCTCACAAATGTCTCTTTAAGAATCCTACTGCAGATCCAGAGACCATTTTCCAGAGACCTAAAGGGATTAAGGCTACTACAGCCAAAAACCCTACTCCATCAGACAGGGATTCCAGAGCTTTAGACAGGTGGGGTAAGAAGGTGTATACCTCTACAACTCTTGCCATCAGGGCATTGAATTGCCAGTTTCACATGTTGAAGTACCAGCAACATATTATGGAACAAATTAAACAAAAAAAATGGTGTTATCTCCAGATTGTGTAGAAAATAAAGATTTACAAGAGTTAATGCATTCTGCAAACCAAGTTAGTAAGCATACTTTGCAGTGTGGCTTTGATGCCCTAGAAGCATTTTGCAGAGCTGCAGTCACTGGGTCTGTACTGAGAAGGCATGCTTGGCTGAAGGAACAAACCTTGCCAGACCATGTCAAATCAAAATTACTAGACGCTCCTTTAAATCAAGACCGTCTGTTTGGCACCAAAGCAGAAGAGGTTCTTAAAAAGATGAAAGAAAAAACTAAATCTATGCAAACTGTTAAAGAATTCTTACTAGTGCAGCCACGTAGATTCATTAGGCATTGGCCTTCTAAAAACTGGTCCTTTCCAGCCCCTTCCAGGCCTTCTTAGTCCAAACCCAGGGGAACCAGACCACCAGGACTACAGTCTCAGGGTATGCAGAGATCTAAACAATGGAGCACTCCCACCTCAAAAACAGGGAGTGGCAAGCCACCCCCTTATGGGAAAAGTTCGCAATGACTTTTCAGTTATCCTTCCCATCCCTGCCCAACTACTTGCACCCCAGGAGGAAAACTTGCCCTTCATGCCAGAAACTGGATGTCCATTACTCAGGACCGATGGGTTCTAAACATTGTATCCCAGGGGTACAGATTCTACTTCCATTCCCTGACAACCCCAAGCGGGTTTCCAGACCTTCCTCCAAACCAGTGGGCAGAGGCTCAAAATCAAGTACTTTCCTGCACAATAGTAGAACAAAGGGGACAGGGTTTCTACTCCAGACTGTTCCTGGTGCCCAGAAAAGAGGGATGTTCATCGTGTTACACTGCTGCAGTCATCACACTTGGGTTATCCTGCCGTCAGGCGGTCCCGCAGTTGGCCAGAGTTCCAAAGTCTTGTTCCAGCATTGGTTGCTGTCGCTTCTTCCCTGTCGTCAGTGCGCCAGGGGTATATAAGAGGCACCCAACGCCATTTTCTCTAGTCTTTCTTGCCGCTCGGTGCCCGAAGCAGAAGCAGTTTGTAAGTGCCAGTCGGCCAACTCCTGAGATTTTCATATCGAATTTCAGACCAAAGTCTTCAATAAAGCTAAGTACCCCGTTGGGGAACCTTTTCTTGCCTCAGTTCGATGTCAGAAAAAGTTAACAATTGCATTTCTTGTGGGAAGCAAAGACCTCATAAGGACTTTCATTCTTATTGTATTTCTTGCCTAGGCCCAGACCACAATGTCACAGGTTGTCTGTTTTGTGCTAGGTTTAACAAACGAACTATAAAACGTCGGTTTGATTTCGCTCGACATTATTTTGGTAGGAAATTTAATTATACCATGCCGTCGGAGCAACCGACAACTGGAATGTATAAAAAAACGCAAAGATAAGATAAGGACAGGCAGTCGAGACCCAAACCAGACTCCGAGGCCTCTGCTAGGCCAGCCGCCGGTTCTCCAGTTTTCAGTGAGGCGCCTACGCAGCCCCTGATGACCGCTGATTCAGAACCCCAGGCGGCATCTGATTCCCAAGAGGAGATTGCTAGGCCTCCACAACCTTTATCTTTAGGCCCTTCCGACTCCGTGGCTGAAGGAGATTCCGGTGCAGTTGAAACACCTTCAGTTGCAGAAGGTGTCTTCAGACCGACTACACTTGCTATTAAATCCTATGCAAAGCTGAAAACTCCTTTAAAAGCAAAGAAGACTGTACAGCAGTCTCCAGTACAAGGCCCCATGCCTAAGAAACAGATGCTTAAGATGGCTGAAGACTTAATTACCCTAATCAGGGGTTCCCATCCCCCTCCTGATAAAAGTCCTAGACAGGAGGAGGACTACGCTTCCTCTGACCAGGTTTCAATTTCCTCAGATACTTCTGAGGAACATGAATATTCTTTTCCCCCTTATGAAAACTCTGATGCTGAAGAGTCTATTCCTTCAGCATCTCCCCCAGAAGACTACTCTTTTGGGGAAACTAAGGGAACATTCCAACTGGGAAGGCCATGATTACTCTGATTATAAGAAAAGGCTATGAGAGTTCCTTTTACTACACCAACACAGACCACTTGCTATTCCACCAGTGTTAGACATTGTGGATGATGTTTATTCAGAATCTAGCCTTAACCCAGATTCACTACCTCCTGCACCAGCCAAACCAGACAGATACTACAGAGTCCCTGACTCACACAAATTCCTATATAAAAGCCCTGTTGCTGACCCAGAAACCATTTCCCAGTGTCCCAAAGTGGTTAAGGCCTCTATTGCTAAAATTCCTGTACCCTCTGAAAGGGATTCTAGAGCACTAGACAGATGGGGAAAGAAAATGTATACCTCAGCTACTCTAGCTATGAGGGCCTTAAATTTCCAGTTTCACATACTGAAATATCAACAATATTTGATGTCTCAATTAAAACAAAAAATGATCACACATACAGAGCAGCCTGATTACAAGGAAATGCAAGATTTGTTGCATGCAGCTGAACAAGTGGGAAAACATACTTTGCAATATGGATTTGATTCATTGGAAGCTTCTTGTAGAGCAGCAGTGACAGGGTCTGTCATAAGTAGGCATGCTTGGTTAAAAGAACAAACTTTACCTGATCATGTAAAAGCAAAGTTATTGGATGCACCTTTACAGCAGGATGTTTTATTTGGTGTAAAAGCAGAAGAGGTTTTAAAGAAAATGGAGGATAAGGCAAAATCTATGCAGACGATCAAGGATTTTTTACAGGTTCAACCCCCTCGTTTCAGCAGAAATTGGCCAACCAAAAACTGATCCTTTCCGGCTTCTGACAGACGACAGAGGGGCAAATACAGACGTCCAAGGGGCAGAGGTCAGTCACAAGGCTCTTACAAGCCTCGACAATGGGGTGCCACAACCCATAAAGGAGGAGAAGACAGGTCTCAAACTACCAGAAGACAAACACAATGACTTACCCCCTCAGACTGCCAAGCAAATCCCTCTTTTTGCAGACAACGGTGCATCATCACAAAAGACAAATGGGTCCTAAATATTGTATCTCAAGGATACAGATTCCACTTTCACACTTTACCAAGGATAAAAGGAATGCCAAACCTGCCACCAAATCATTGGGCAGAGGCTCAAAAACAAATTACAGCTCTCATGGACATGAGAGCCATTCAACAGGTTCTACACAAGAGCAGGGACAAGGATTTTACTCAAGACTCTTTCTAGTTCCCCGAAAGGACAAAGCTTGGAGACCCATTCTGGACCTCTCAATTCTAAACACATATCTCGAAGTACCCAAATTCAAGATGCTAACACTACCGCAACTTCTTCCCATGCTGGGCAAGAAGGCTTGACTAGTAACGTTGGACCTCAAGGAGGCATACCTGCATATC
Organism: Protopterus annectens; assembly: GCF_019279795.1. NCBI lineage: Eukaryota > Metazoa > Chordata > Ceratodontiformes > Protopteridae > Protopterus > Protopterus annectens. The sequence goes on from NC_056744.1 coordinate 971,615,890, forward strand.
CCTATCAGACAAAATTGCAGAAGATACCTCTCATTTATAGCAGGTTCAACCCATTACCAATTCTCTGTACTGCCCTTTGGCTTATCTACTGTGCCCAGGGTCTTCACAAAATGCCTGGCACCAGTAATTGCATACTGCAGACAAAGAGGAATTCAAATATATCCATACCTGGACGACTGCCTTATTCAAGCAGAAAGCAAGGACATTCTTTTAAAGCATCTGGCATTTGTCAAAAACCTATTAAGTTGCCTAGGGTACACAGTAAATGAAAAGAAGTCAAAACTAGTGCCCTCAAAAGACACAATATTCCTGGGTGCCAGCTTAAATACAATGGCCCAGATTGCTTATCTCACGCCAGACAAGCAAGGACAACTGACTCTATACTTCAAAATGATGGCAACAAAGACCCAACTCCCTGCAAGAAAAATTCTGCAGGCCTTGGGATTCATGGCATCTTGCATACTACTAATACCATATGCAAAACTGCATATGAGGAAATTACAGTGGTACCTGAAAAGCGTATGGACTCAACACAGCCACAGCTTGGAAACAATAGTACCACTCATTCCCTGCCTTCAACAGGAATTTCTATGGTGGGCTCAGACATGTCACCTCAACAAGGGTCAGCCTTTTACCTTACCCACAGCCAGGCAAACTATAACAACGGATGCATCGGATTATGCCTGGGGAGCACACATGGCAGGACAGTGTATTCATGGCAAATGGTCTGCAGATCAAAGGGATCTACATAGCAATCAAAAAGAGATGCTAGCTGTACAAAATGCCCTAACAGCTTTCAAGTACCTCCTACATCCAGGATAACTACTAATAAAGACGGACAACACCACAGTGATGTGGTACATAAACAAGCAAGGGGGCACACATTCCTACCCCCTATGCAGGCAAGCAATGACCTTGTGGAACACAGCACTGACCTACCAAGTTCAGCTACAAGCACAATTCCTACCAGGAAAGAAAAACACATTGGCAGACGATCTAAGCAGAAACATCATAGATCCTCACGAGTGGAAACTAGATCCACAAATATTCGCAATGATAACTCAAAAATGGGGGAGCCCAGACATAGATCTCTTTGCCTCCCCCCAAAACTACCAACTACGGAAATTTTGCGCAAGGACATACCACACACTAGCTTGGAAAGTGGACGCCCTCTCATTCATTTGGAAAACATTAACAGTATATGCCTTTCCCCCACTGCCTCTTCTGGCAAAGGTGCTGCTGAAAGCCAGATTAGAGAGGCCACAAATGATACTCATTGCTCCAGACTGGCCACGCCAACACTGGTATCCAATACTAAGGAACATGGCTCAAGGCCCACCATGGATTTTACCTCAAATTCCTCACCTGCTCACTCAGCAAAACAATCAGATTCTACACAGCCAGCTCAAGACTTTAAATCTGGCTGCATGGCAAATTACCTAAACAACCGGTCAACACTTCTCTCTAAAGCTGTTATGGATGTCATTCTGGGGGCCAGGAAGCCCAGCACCAGGAAAGCCTATTCAGACAAATGGAAAAGATTCTGCGCCTGCAACCAGGCTAAAGGCCAGAATCCCCTTGTCCCAAATATTCCTCAGATTCTTCAATATTTAACTGAGATGTTGCACAAAGGACTTTCCTTTTCATCTCTTAAGATCCATGCCTCAGCTATTTCAGCTCAATACAACACGGATCCTCCTATATTTTCACATCCATTACTAAGACAGTACCTCAGAGGGGCTAAGGTCATAAGACTGCCCCGGAGAGCACCAAAACCAACTTGGGATCTCAACTTTGTTTTGGAAAAATTTACACTACCACCCTTTGGACCAGCTTTTACAGCTGATTTACAGTTTCTATTATGGAAAACTGCCCTGCTGCTAGCAATAACTTCAGCACGAAGAGTCTCAGAGCTACAGGCCCTAATGGCAGTGGAGCCTTTCATCATTTTTCATCAAGACAGAGTCGCTTTACGAACTAACCCTTCCTTTATGCCAAAGGTGGTATCCAGTGTGGCCCTAAACCAAACCATTCATTTGCCCACCTTTTATCCAAACCCTCAGAACAAAGGGGAAAGGCTCCTACACTCTTTGGACATTCACAGGCAATTACGTTATTAATTGGATAAAACTAAGGCTTTCAGAAAATCTGACCAGCTCTTTGTATCCTATGCTGCAGGATCACAAGGAAAGGCTATCTCAAAACAGACCATTTCAAAATGGATAGGGCATTGCATACGTTTCTGCTATACACACCATGGGAAACCTGTACCTGGTAACATTAGGCCCCATTACACCAGGGCTGCAGCAACATCAACAGTCTTCCTCAGAGGGGTACCAACCAAGGATATTTTGGAGGCTGTAACTTGGAGTTCAGTGCACACCTTCCCCAAGCACTGTCACTTACCTCTATACTCTAAAACCAGAGCTGGCTTTGCCACTGCAGTTCTACAGGGCTTACTAGCTTCTCCAAACCCGGTTTAGTTCCACCACCCATCCTTAGCTTTGGGATTCAACCCAAATGCGATGACTGCAGCAGTGTAACACGATGAACATAGTACAGTTTTGTACCTACCATAAATGTAGATGTTCGAGTGTTCACACTGCTGCAGTCCAGGTTACCCTCCCTCCATCCCCTCTGACCTAGCTGAACTTTTCTATACCTTTCTATCCTGTACAACCTTTATGGTATATTTGCTTGTAACTGAAGGTATTCCTTTTATTCATTTTATATGTTTTATTAGCAATATGTATTGCCTTCCTACTTGGGGGCACCTGACATCTGGGGCAAGAAAAGCTGAAGAAAATGGCATTGGATGCCTCTTGTATACCCCTGGCGCACTGATGTCAGGGAAGAAGCGACAGCAACTGATGCCGGACCAAGACTTTGGAACTCTGGCCAACTGCGGGACCGCCTGATGGCAGGATAACCCAAGCGTGATGACTGCAGCAGTGTGAACACTCGAACATCTACATTTATGGTAGGTACAAAACTGTACTTTCTTGGCACCCAGTCCTGGATCTGTCTATTCCCAACACTTTTCTGGTGGTCCCAAATTTCAAAATGCTTACCCTGCAGCAGCTTATCCCTATGCTAGCCAAGGATGCCTGGTTAGTCACCCTAGACTTAAAAGAAGCTTATCTGCACATCCCCATAAAGGGAGTCTTGCAGGAAATATCTACGCTTCAGGGCAGGCTCTATGCACTATCAGTTCTCTGCACTTCCCTTTGGCTTATCTACTGCACCCAGAGTATTCACCAAGTGTCTGGCTCCAGCCGTTGTATACTGCATGCAGAGAAATATCCAAATTTTCCCATACTTGGACGATTGCCTCATTCAGGTGGACAGTCAGGAATTGCTACTTCAGCACCTGACATTTGTAAAAATAGTCTAATCTTCATTGGGATACACTATCAAGAAAAAGAAACCACAACTGGTGCCCAGTCAAAAAATTGTATTCCTGGGAGCAAGCTTGAACACAGCTTCCCAGATGGCATTTCTCGCTCCAGAAAAACAGGTCTATTTGAATAACTACTTCAAACAAATGACCACCAAAACCCAGCTGTCTGCAAGTAAAATACTGCAAGCCTTAGAGTTCATGGTCTCATGCATTCTGCTAATTCCATATGCAAGACTGCATAAAGAAGCTTCAATGGTACTTAAAAAGTCTTTGGTGCCAACATTCTCAGGACCTGGAAACAGTCATTCCTATCATACCTTGTCTAAGGGCAGAGTTCCTTTGGTGGGCAGAAGCATGCAACCACAACAAGGGACTGCCTTTCACTCAACCCCTCGCCACCCAAATCCTAACTACAGCCGCATCAGACTATGCATGGGGGCTCACATGGCAGGCAAATGCATTCAGGGCAAGTGGAGCCCAGGACAAATTCTCCTGCACATCAATCAAAAAGAGATGTTAGCTGTACAGTATGCTCTGACAGCCTTCAAATGCCTAATCAATCCAGGACAACTGCTGATAAAAACAGACAACACCACAGTTATGTGGTACATGAACAAGCGGGGGGGGGGGGGGTGCACATTCTTACCCACTCTGCAGGTCAACCATGGCCCTGTGGAACACAGCCTTGAGCAACCAAGTGCATCTACAAGCGCAGTTCCTGCCAGGCAAACAGAATTCACTGGTAGACAACTTAAGCAAAAATCTCCTGGACTCACATGGGTGGAAATTGGAGCCCAACACCTTCAACCTTCTAATCCAGAGGTGAGGAACACCAGAGTTGGACCTCTTTGCCTCCCCCGAGTACCACCAGTTGAGCAAATTTTGCACCAGGAACCCTCACAGCAGGGCCTGGAAGGTGGATGTCTTATCCTTCAAATGGGAAAACCTCTCAATTTATGCCTTTCCCTCTCTGCCCCTCCTCTTAAAGGTACTACTCAAGATCAGACAGGACAGCCCAGGGGCAATTTCTATTGCCCCAGACTGGCCATGCCAGCAATGGTACTCACTCTTACGCAGTCTGACGACAGTGCCACCCTGGCACCTTCGTTAGACACCTTCCCTGCTGTCTCGGCAGGAGAGACAGATTTTGCATCTACAGCTGCAAACCCTAAACATTGCAGCCTGGCTTATCCCCTGAATACTCCACCAGCAACCCTCAGCAAACAGATGCTGGACGTCATTCTTGAGGCCAGCAAGCCTAGTACTAGGAAATCCTATGCTGAAAAGTAGAAAAGATATTGTTCTTGGAATCAGTCTCAAGGAAAGGACACAGCTGTGCCCTCCTTACCTCAAATCCTTGATTACCTAGCAGAGCTACTCCACAGAGGGCTTATCCTTCTCCTCCATCAAGATTCATGGCTCTGCTATCTCAGCTTTATAATACTGAGCCACCGCTATTCTCTCACCCTCTCATCAAACAGTTCCTGAGAGGGGCTAACAAATTAAGGCCCCATAGGAGAGCACCCACCCCTGCCTGGGACCTTAACTTTGTACTGGAAAAGCTCACACTTCCCCCTTTTGAATCTGCAGCTTCATCAGAGTTAAAATTCCTTTTTTGGAAAACAGCCTTGCTTTTAGCCATAACCTCACCTAGAAGAGTGTATGAGTTTCCAGCACTAATGGCTGTGGAACCCTTCATTATGTTCCATGCTGACAGGGTTTCCCTCATAACTAACCCATCCTTTATGACTAAGGTGGTCTCCAGTCTGGCTCTAAACCAAGCCATCCATTTGCTAACCTTCTTCCCTAATCCTCAAAATAAAGTGGAAAGGATCCTGCACTCCTTGGACGTGCACAGACAGCTCAGGTTCTACCTTGACAGGACTAAACCCTTCAGAAAATCTGACCAGCTGCTAGTCAGTTTTGCTACAGGGACAGAGGGCAAGGCCATTTCAAAGAAAACCATTTCCAAATGGATAGCACATTGCATCCATTTCTGCTACAAGCACCATGGAAAACCTACCCCTTAGGGGATCAGAACACATTCCACTAGGGCTACTTCCACCTCTACCGCATTTCTCAGGGGAGTCCCTACCAGGGACTTTCTGGAAGCTGCAATCTGGAGTTGTGTACACACCTTCATCAAGCATTACCTCTTACCTATTTTTTCTAAATCCAGAGCTGGATTTGCTACAGCAGTCTTACAGGGCCTGCTAGCCAGCCCTAACTCCTCTTGACTGCCTCCACCCTTCCTCAGCTTTGGGAATCAACCCAAGTTTGATGAGTGCATCAGTGAAACATGAAGAACGTAGTACAGTTGTGTACACTTCCCATCAATGTAGATGTCCGAGAGTATTCACTGTTGCAGTCCTGGTTTCCCTCCCTCCAGCCAGCTGTTTTTCTCTGTCCTTTCTACTTATCCTCTATATGGCCATTTCTTATGGCAGTAGTATTTACTTTTTACTGGTGGTGTTCCACACCATGTACTAGCTTCCTCTTTCGTGGGCTCCTGACAACTGGGGTAAGAAAAACTGATGTAATGGCGTTGGCTGTCTGTTTTATATCCCTGATGACCTGACGTCATGGAAGAAGTGGCAGCTTCCGACGCAGAAATCCCAAGACTCTGGTATTCTGGCCGGCTGAGAGCTACCTGCAGGCAGATAACCCAAGTGTGATGACTGCAACGGTGAATACACTCGAACATCTACATTTATGGTAAGTGTACACAACTTTATTTCTTCCTAGAGCATTTGTGAGGCTTCTGCTTGATCATGCATTCACACTTTTTCCAAATACTACATATTGGATGGACAGTCTAAGATTAGGCAGGATCTGCCACTGCAGTCTTGTTAGGCATTTTGTACATCTTACACACTGTTTTGTGGTCAGTTTACTGCCTGATGCTCTTCCTTATATCTGAATTCACTATAGCAATGATTCATGCACTGAACAAGTGTGCGAAGGTACTTGTCATAGCTGCACATATTATGATGTTCTTCATCTCACATTGCTGCAGTCATAACCTGTGGGTAGTCCGCTGTCCTCGGTCGGCCCGAATACCAAAGTATTAGGCTGGCGTCGGTCATGGGCGCTCAGATCTGACGTCAGTGCGTCCCGGTATTAAAGCGCATGACCGACGTCATATGTTGCTGACTAATGGATGGGTCTGCCAAATAAAGATTTATTTATTTTTCTTTAGGCCATAGACAGTGGTATACAAGTTGTGATTTTTTTTCTTGGGTAATTTTCTTCTAAAAATTAGTTCATTGGTTTACTGCCTATATTCTTACGGCTGTTGTTTTAGGGGTGTTCTATTTGATAAAGTATTGATTAGGTCTGAGTACTTAGACTCTGGTATTGACAGAGTTCCCTGCCACAGTTTTGATAAATGAAGCCCATTTTTACATTGGCATTTGTTAATAATTGACATTAATTGGTCGAGTGCCAGCACCCTAAAGATGAACAGAAGATGGTATGGGTTACAGTCTTTTACAGGTAAATTTTCTAAATATTGTCGTGGTGTGAGAAGTAAAATGCTTACTTAAAGATCTGACCAGGAAGACTGACATCACCTGCGGTTTAAATTTGCATATTTTAGGAATTCCATACAATAGTGATCTTTCTGTTTGAACGTCTAAGGGTATAGCGATTACTCTTTGTTGCACCATTTCCAGTTATCTTGTACACCGTCAATGTGCTAGTGTGTGTCTTCTCAGCTACACTACCTGTTTTATGCATGCATGGTTGTGTGTTCATAATGAGGAAGAGTTCTTGGTGATTATAAAATACTTTAGGTAGGATTGGAATCCCCTCTGCCTAGAATGACATTTTCTTTATAATGCTAATCATGCTAATTCATCTGTTTACAGAGACTGTCAAATATATTACCTTTTTTTTACCTTTGAATTTTAAAATGGCGTACGTTTTGGTTGGAATGTAACACGATTTAAAATTAATAGCACAGAGGAATACACAGCTCTTTTCTTAACATATATCACTCTCTTGAGGACCACATCATTGAAAAGTTTTGTCTAGACAGTATAATTTAATGGCTTTAAAATGCACTTACACCGACAGTCTTTTGTGGAAGGTAGCTCACCTCCTAAGCAGTGGTACTACCCCCCACCCCCAGCACTGTCTTACTTGTCTGGACTCGAAAGAAAAATAGTTTATCATTCCTTCATGATTACTTGGGCACAGTAAAGGACTTTTAGGGTTGTCATAAGTGAGTAGTACATAGCACGTCATTGTTATCATTTTTCACAGCATAGATTGGTGCACTGGTTCTTCTGAAGTTAAGAAACTGTGCATTTTTCATTCGAGAACATTTGCAGACTTATCGAAGTTTAAGCAATGATCTTAGTATTAACCGGGGTAAGTAAGCTTTTTTTTTTTTGAAAAGTAAGAAGCAATAGGTGGTATTCAGATGCCCTACAAAATAATGAGGCTGATGCACAACGTTCATTAAAAAATAAACAGAAATAACATTTTTACCTGATTGTGGACATGTCCATTTGTTACTGACTATTCCTGTGCTATGTTTATAAATAAACTGGTAAATCTGGGGAGGACTTGACCAGTATTCTTAGCAATATTTTTTGACGGGGTATATAATCCATTACATACCTCAAAAATGTTGTATTTCAACAATTGTAACTTTTGCAGCCATAACTTTCAGGGTTCATTGACTTGAAAGATTTTAAGAGACTAAAATGTTTCCTTACAAGGATCTTAGGCAGAATCATGAATTAATAAATTGCTGTACTGCATAATGATTCTTGACTTTTTTTTCATTTGCACTATTGACTGCTATACTTTGGATTTGTTGCTGCTTTTGTCAGAGCAGGTGGTTTAATTTTAAGAAGTATAGTGTTGGTCAATTGCATTGTGCCATCAGCATTCTACCTTCTGCAAACGTGATGTCGCAATACAAACAGAAGAAATTGACTTAGTTTTTGGTCTCATTCTAGGGGGATACAATATTCGTCAGTGTAGGAGGACATGGTTAACGAACCGCATTGCTGTGACAAGGATTGTCTGTACCTATCCCCTGTAGGCTTTCGGATGTTGACTAAAACATTCTCCTCCCCCACAGAGCCTTTTTTTAGGCAATGCCAAATTGACAAACCTTCCAACATAGCAAAATCTATCAAAGGAAATCTAAATGTGCTTCTACTCAATGTCAGGAGTGTAAACAAGAAGCTGCACTCCTTCCCAGCTCTCTTCACCTTGGAGAATGCGGACATCTGTGGAGTTACCGAGACATAGTTTAAAGCAACAGAGAATACCCCAGCAGTTCAAAGCTTCAGTGCTTTCCACACATTTAGACCAGTGACTGCACAGACAAGGACTAAAGGTGGAGGCGTTTTGCTCTATATCTATAACAGGCATACCTCTAGGTTGCTAAAACAGGATGATGCATTGGAGTTCCTCCACATCCAGATTACCATAGACAAAGTCTCATACAATATCTTAAAGCTGTAGGTCACTCTCTTTGTCCCATGAAACTCACAGCTCATTCTTAGACCTATTGGAGGCAGTTACCATTCAACCAAATACCATACTCATGGGAAACTTTAATTATTCCTCTATAAACTGGAAATCTACATGACCCAAGATTTGCAGACACAAAGATTCCTAGACTTTATAAACACAAACACCTTGGACCAGTTAGTGCGTACATTTACTAGAGGTACAAACATATTGGACCTGGTACTCTCAAATGTGGGCGAACAGTAACCCCCCCCCCCCCCACACACACATAAGGTCAGACCACAAATCAGTCTCCTTCAAAGTAAGAATCAGTTCTGTAACCAGCAAACCCTGTAATAACTATTAACTACTCCAAGGCAAACTATCTTTTATTAAGTGGTTACCTCTCAAAACCTCCAAAGCCAGATAACACAGCAGAATTTCTCACAGAAGCTCATTGCAACCATGTCTGCTGTGCCTATGAGAGGTAAGCTCCAAACTAATTCAAATAAAAAAAACACCCTGTTGGATTCTAAAATTAAACAAGTTGTACAGCAAAAGAAAAAAAAAGCCATAGCTAAAATTAGGAGGTGTAACACCAAAAAAAGATAAAAACAGTCTCATCAAATTGTATAGACAACTAAGATGATTAATTAGTCCAGCAAAGCAAATTTTGAGGTAAAGATAGCTTCCCAGACCAAGGACAGCAATAAGACTTTCTTTAGCTGTGTCCTAAACCTCAAAGGCAGCCCACAACAATATGCTGAACTGTTGGAAAATGGAGCCACGTTCATAAAACCAGAAGATAAATAAAATCTTGTGGCTAACAAATTCAGCTCCAACTTTACCCTCCCTCTTACCCCCAGCCCCCTCCAGGAAATACCATCTAACAACCCTCCCCAGCTATCAGTAGGGAGCAGGTCTTAGATGTGCTGCCTAAGGCCAAGAATACAGCTTTGATGGGCCCTGATAATATCCCGGGATACTTCCTAAATAGCCTGCAATATGACCTGTCAGGACCACTGGTATCACTATTCAGCTGTAGCCTCCACACAGACTTTGTGCCATGCAAGTGGAAGACTACAACAATCATCCCTCTGCACAAGGGTAGACCATCAAAGGATCTCAGAAAGTACAGACCCATTAGTCTGACCAGTCTCATATTCAAAGCCATACAAATGATTAAAAATGACAGGAAACCTTCAGACAGTGAACCCAACCCATTTTGGCTTCTGCAAATGCAGGTCATGCCTACTGAACTTGGCGGACTTCTTTAAGAACGTTACCAAGGCAGTGATGAGGGCAGAACAGTGCATGCTCCCTATCTTGTGCCAGCTAAGGCATTTGATACACTACCCTACTTGGACATTGTAAACAAACTCCTGGAGTTAGGCATAAACCCCTTTTTAACTCACTGGATAGCCAGCTGACTCAGACAGGACCCTGGAAGTTAGGATTTGGAGGTACCACCTCCACAAAGAGGCCAGTCACCAGTGGCATCCCCCAGGTCTGTGCCTGGATCCACTCCTTTTTTGCATATATTTTTCAGAAACTGAGGCCAATGTCAAGGGCCTCTGGCTTACCTAGTTTGCAGATGATTGCATGTTATGAGCAGTCACAGGAACCACCCAAGATATTAACGTCTTACTGGAGGGTCTAATGCAGACAAATGAGTGGTGCAAAAGCCATGATTTAAAAATCAATTCAAAGAAATCCATAACAGTACCTTTTCTGAAGTTGGCCACCCAGGGAAACTACCTTTTTGATAAAACACCTGAAAAAGTAGACACAGTAGTTAGGGATTTGGGGACTCGTCTAAATTGTAACCTGACTTTTGACCAACATTTGTGTGAGGTTGTAAGGAAGTCATTCTCTGTCATTCAACTTGTAACTAAGGCATGGCATCTAGTTTCGGGGATGTCATTGTGCTACTGTACTCGGCCATCATGAGACCCAACATCAAGTATAAAGCCCCATTCTATATATACCTGCCTAGGCACATAACAACTGAAATGTCCAAAGAGGCTCCTCACAAAAAGAATACAGGGCATAAACACAATGTCCTATGCAGATTGCCTCAAAGCCCTGCCTCTATACTATGTTTCCAAAACTCTGCTAGAGGTGGTTTATGCCTGGCATACAAGGCGTCCTTGAATCCCGCTCTGATGGTCTTTTTGGATATCTGCAAAATGAACAGCAGCCAGAATTGCTTGAACTAAGGATTGAAACTTTGCCTCTGACTTAAATAGGACATGTTGGAGGGACAGGTACTTATCTCAGAAAATCCCCATTTTCTGGAATGGGCTTCTCATCCAACTGAAACAGAGCCTTTTCCTAACCTGTTCAAGCTCAGCCTGAACCAATAGATTGAAAGTCGGAAATTCAACCATAGTCTGACACATATGCCTATAATGGACAGAGAGGGAGCCATTAAATCATGTCCTAACATCATCCCCTAAAAATAGCATCTAAGGCACAGAAACTTGTGGGATACATTTGAGTTGCCTGGCTAGGCTTATAAAGGCCCCAGTGGTCGAAAGCCTAGTATGCCTGTGAACCTATAATATAGTAGAGGTTATGTATTTACTTATTTAACTGTTAACTGAACAACGCACTAGACACACGTTCTTCTTTTCAGAGGTGCCCAGGAGCACTGTCTGGTTTATTTATTCATTCTTTGTTGACCAGAGTCGAGTATTGATGCAGCTGTTCGGACTCAACCCGGGTTAGTACAAAGTAATATAATAACCAACGTCAATATGCAAAACATTAGTAAACATTAGCAAGACAACACCATAAAAGAGTAGTAACAAAACTGAGGCTGTAGTACAGTGTAAATCCTAGGTAATGTAAGTGAGAGTCAACAGCAGGCAAATGCAAACTGAGAGAATTGAAACTGCATACTGCATGATGAAGTTTTTTAACAGTAGCTCATAGTTGTGATCCTCTGTTTAAAACTGCCACCAGACAGATGGACTACACGTGGTCATGATTGTGAATTTGAAGGTATTACACACATAAGCATGCATCGATGCATGTGTGGATTGTAGAACAAATTTAAATTATCCAGAATGAACAAGAATTTTCTTCTTTCTTCTTGTAGTTACGGATGAAGATACAGTAAAGAGGTATTATGCCAAGTTTGAGGAGAAGTTCTTCCAGAACTGTGAAAAAGAACTTGCCAAAATGAACACATTCTATTCAGGTATGTTGTCACAATCTGCCTTCCCTTCACTCTAGAAACTTAAATCAGTTAATGCTGAAATTGCTAGTGTTTGTTGCACTGACCATGACGTCGTTAGTAGAAACATAAATAGATAACTGCAGGAGGTTAGCAGCTTCATCTAGCTATTATGTGTTGGACACCTGTCAGCTACACATTTAAAGAATGCATGTTTCTAACTGCCTGTTTTTCTCTCCCTTTGAGCACTATTTCTTGGAAATAAATAGTGCTAGCAGAAAATTGAAAATGTCTTTTCTTGGGGGAGGGGCTGTTCCATATGCACTTTACGGCCTAATTACTGTCAGTTCACAGAACATTGTATATTAAAGATGAATTTTTAGTGTAAAACTAGTGCTTTTCAGTGTAAATAGCCCATTCCTGATGTCTTAGATTAGTTCTGCTTCCATTGAAGTTGCTTGGACAAGTCACCCTCAGCACAATGTCTCGGAATGTAAGGTGTGTTTAGTGTCATTAATGTAGACTTTGCTGTGGATTGCAGTAAGCTTGGGAAATGATAGGAAATGTTTTGTCAGAAAACCTCTGAATGATTCAGAACTCATTTGTGGGAGTAAAATGTCAAATAGATTCAGCTTAATGGTAGAAGTGTTGGATTGCTGAAAAAAAGGCAAATAATATAAAACTGTAATAGCCTGGGTATAGGGACATTCAGTATTTGTATGACAATGCTGCTGTTCATTTAGAAATGTGCAGAATCTTGCTAAAAGGTGTTCATGGAATAGCTTAACAGTACAACCTTTAACTATTGACATCAGCCAACATTCACAGAGTAATTTTCCTTGTTCTTTGTTTACAGCCTTCTTTTTTTAAGATCTTGTTTCTTATGTCTAAGAAGGTGATAATGCAGTAATGTACTTAATGCTATGTACAGGAACCTTTTGTCATTCGTGTTGAGTTGATAATTATCCATCTCTTACTAGCTAGAAGTAGCTGTGCAGCGTATAGGTACTAAATGAAAGGAGAGGTGAAACAGTAAAAACACTGAGCCACATCTGAGAGAGACCAGCTACAGAACTGCTGTAAAGCATGTCCATTACACATGCACAAAATCTAATAAATAATGTTGATGGAAAGGGAGCTGAAAACTTGCTAATTTGTGTTTTTGTACCTGAAGAGTCTTCCTTTAGAAAAAAAGGCCTTGCTGCAGGTGTCTGGCAGAGATTCTGATTTGAAATCTGCTCAGAACAAATTGTGGGTCTGATGTCTTTCTTGGCTTGTCTGCTTCAATAATCATCAAGCCTATGCAAGAGACAGACTGTTAAGCAAATGGTAAGACTCTTGTATTATGTGAAATTGCAGTAAATACTGCCTTTACGCAAGTCTACAGGACTCGTTACAAAACAAGGTTATTTGGTAATCAAGTCCTCCAGCATGTGATAGCACAATTTATATAGTTAATATCGGTTTGGCAGCAATCGGCTACTGAGTACTGTAAAGGGCACTGCAGTGATACGGAGTGGGAGGACATTTTGTTATTAGAATGAGAGTTACTGAGTAGTGTAAAGGGTACTGCAGGGTTATCGTGTAGGAGTTTTTTGTTGTTATGATTTGTCCAGTACGGAGTATCTTGATGGGTGCTGCAGGGTTACTGTGTTCAAGTTTTTCATTATTAGGATGCTCAGCTACTAAGTAGTGAAAAGCGTACTGCAAGGTTACTGTGAGGAGAGTTTTTTTGCTATTGGGAGTGAAAGTAAAAATATAAGTATTGAAACGGTAGTATGAATGCGCTTTAATGTAGGAGAAAAGCATCTTGTAGTTTTTCTCAAACCAAAAAACTGCACTCCCTGGAAGCACTTCTGTCACTGGAAGATGTAGATGTCTGTGCAGTCACAGAAACCTGGTTTAAGGCCTCAGAGAGTACCCCACCCCTGCAAGGCTACAATGCCTTCAGCACCTTTAGATCAAATGAAGCGGTGTCTCAATCTATATTAGAGAGAAATTCACCTCCCATCTAGCTAGACTGGACAACTCCATGGAGTTGCTCCAGTTCCAGGTTATGGTGGGCAAGACCCCCATTCAAGTCCTAGCCACTTGTAGATCCCCCTCTATGGGTCACGACACCCATGGACCCTACTTAACCAACCTGAAGACAATCCAGGTTTTACTGAACACTCGCCATCAACAGGGAAGCCTACTCAAGCCCAACCTCTCTAGCACAAATTTCCTTGATTTTCTAAATTCAAATGCCCTGGAGCAAATTGTCCATACCCCAACAAGAGGAACAAACATTCTAGATCTGGTCCTTACCAACATGTCAAATAGGTGCACTACTGCAACTGTTGGACCCTCATTTTTTAAAACTGACCACAAATCAGTCACCTTCAAACTGACACTAACACCAAAGTGAAATCAGACGAAAAAAACTTCACCAAGGCAAACCATTCCCTCTTAGGTGAAGAATTCCCTCCTAGGTGAAGGTATAAATGCATTCCAAGCCCCACCCCAAGCTGAAAGTGGTAACTACACTGGTGCTTACACTAATGCCCTGTACAGTCATTTGCATAAGTGTGTAAGTTCAGCTGTACCAGATAAAATCAAAGCTAGAATCTTTTTGGAGCCAAAAAAGAAGCACTTTTGGAGACCTGTCTTAGATTTGTCCTTTCTAAACACCTTAAGTTCCGAAATTCAAAATGCTCACCTTACATTTGGTCCTAGTGTTAATTCCAGACAACTATTTCATTGTAACTCCAGTTCAAGAATGCTCATCATATTCCTATTGCTCCCAGTTTCAGGAAATTTTTGAGATTTGCTGTGTCTGGCTTACATTACTAACTCTCTGCATTTACCCTTTGGGCTATCTTCACCACCTTGAGTGTTTGCAAATTGTCTTATGCACTTGTTCCGTGAGTATGTGCAGCAGATATTTATGAGTGGAAGATGTTTTGTAGGTGGTTCCTAACCAGTAACAGGGGTACAGAAAGAGTTTTAACCCCTCTAATATTGAAATATTTGGATGTGCTACTTACAGATTATTTGTCTTATGTTTCTATCCATTTTGTGGTCGTCTAACTTATCTGCCCAAGGATCCTCACTTTATTCATTTATTGATTTATTGACATTTGTTGAGCGGGAAAGTCCGATTTGGTCAGGAATCCATTTTTAGCGAAGGCCTGGGGAGAAAATCTCCACAAGACATTGTGTATAGAACAGAGTAATAAACAAATATTCTACAAGAATTTACAGTACAGTTATATTACAATAGAATATTATGAGAGAAAAAAATTATAAAGAAAACAGTCATTTACAAAAACAATTATATATATATGTGTGCGTGTGTATATATATATATATATATATATATATATATCTATACTTCCGAAAATCCTTCCAGCACTCAGAAAGTAAAGTCAGAGCTTAAAATAAGAAGTTTATTCTTCCACGATCTTCCCCAAACCGGTTTCGCCAATCAAGGCGTCATCAGTGAGTACATAGAAGCGTGAACCTCACGCTAATATAGGGCTGTTGACATATGCCCATTTAAAGTGAAACACCTTTTTGTGAGAATACAATTTAAACACATAAATCATTTTTAAAAAATTACATTCCTATCCTGAACTACTACTCATATTCAACCTAATACATAAATTACTACACCAATACATACACAATGGCCCCTATTAAGGAAATATATATCAATAATGGTGAACCATTATAACTAGATAAATGCATACATGTACTTATATACATACACAGATGCAAAAACATACACCCATGAAAAAATGTAAATACATCTCTCATCCCATCTTCATAAATTAATGCATGTGTCAAAACCAAATATGCATATACAAATACACACACACCATGTGTAAAAGATTGTATACATATATACATATATATACACATAAATACATGCTCACTCACACACCTACACATATACACATACCCCATATTTTCGGTATCAACTGAACTCAATGCAATATTAAGGATGAATTTCTGTTAGAAAAATAAAATTCATAAACATGGTATTTGAGTCACCAATGATCATTTAAACCTGGCTTATATAGGGCCCCCAAGTTGATAATCCATCTACGTTCCTTATTAGTCAGTATATCATGTCTTAATGCCTCTCCATATATCCCGGGATTCAACATATCAATACCCACAAATATAAAATGTGCTGTTGTATGTATCAAGGTGTGTTTAAATAATGCACTTCTAGTGCGTTTACATTTGATATCACTTATATGCAAAGCTATACGTTGTTTCAGACTGCTCGAAGTTTGGCCAATATAAAAGGCCCCACATTGGCACACCGCCATGTATATAACCCAACTAGTAGTGCATTTAATATGGCATCTAATATCATACACTTTGTTAGTATTGACCGAAGTGAATGAACTTGTTTTTGATATCAATTTGCAGTACTTACAGTAACCACAGTACGTACATCCATTCTTGGTCAAAGGATACCTTTGTTTGTAATTAACTTGTTTTTTAAAACTAAAAAAATGTTCTCCTAAGGTCTTGCCTCTACGGTATCCAAACTCACATTTATCACTAACCAGTGTAGAAAAAAATGGGTCACCTTTTAATATATACCAATATTTGGCTATAACTTCCTTGATTCTAAAAGTATTGCTTGCATATGTAGTGATTAATCTCACCTTGTTAAGGCACCCTGTTTTAGTTTTTGGGTTATATCTTAATAGTTGTGACCTCTCAAGTTGTTTTCCTGAATATAGGGCATCATCCACTACCTTCCTAGGGTAACCTCTATGTAAAAACCTTTCCTTAAGTCCTTGTGCTTGTTGATCATATTCTTCACTTTTGGAACAAATACGTTTAACTCTTTGGAACTGGGCTGTGGGTATATTATTTATAACATGTCTAGGGTGGCAGCTGGATGCATGTAATAAGGAATTTTTAGAGAATGGTTTTCTATATAAAGTGGTAACTATAGTTCCATCTATTACCTTTGTAACATGTACATCCAGGAAATCCACCGTAAATGCATCCATTTTCCCACTAAACTTTATGCCATGTATGTTGTTATTCAAATAAATAACAAAATTTTCCCATTACTGTTGGGTGCCATGCCAGACAACCCAACAGTCATCCAAATATCTACACCACATTATAAGTTGTTCAGGAAAAGGAAAATCTAAATTGTAAATGTATTGAATCTCAAGATAACCCATAAATAGGTCAGCATAAATGGGGGCAAATGTAGCCCCCATTGCTGTACCTTTACTTTGTAAATACCAATTGTTATCAAAAATAAATGCATTGTGTTCAAGTACCAATTTGACTAAATTAATCAGAAAGTCCATTTCAGTCTTTGAGTAAGTCTTGGCCTGTTGCATCCAATATTGAACTGCCAATATTCCACCTTGATGGTGGAATACTAGTATATAATGCTTGTACATCAAGTGTACCCACTTGTGCTCCCACTGGTACCTGTAAATTATCCATCAAAACCAAAAATTCTTGGGTATCTCAAACCCTGGCCCTCACTAAACTCAATAAAGGCTTAAGTCTATATTCCAAGTAGACAGAAAGGGGCTCAGTAAGTGAACCCCTACCAGCTACTGTAGGTCTTTCTGGTGGCCTATATAAAGTTTTGTGGATTTTAGGAACCAAGTAGAAATATTGATGTCGTGGGGAGTCAACTAATAGTTGTTTAAGAAGTTTTTCATCTATTATGCCTCGTTTGGAAGCCCTAATCAAAAATCCATCTATTGTTTGTTTAAAATCTAAAGTTGGATCCATGGGTAGCTTAATATATGATGCTACATCATTAAGTTGTCTTAAGGCTTCACAAATATATTCCTTACGATCCCAAACAACTGTGGCACCCCCTTTGTCAGCTCCTATTATAACAACATTTTGATTATCCACCAAAGACAATAATGTTTGACTTTCTGTTTTGGAAAGGTTGTGAGTAAACTGTTTAAAGATGTGTGTTTGATTAACTTGTAAATCTTGCATAACCATTTGTTCAAACAGTTTCACCACCGTATTATAAGGTGGTTGGAACACTGATTTACCAAAATGAAATTGTTCACCATCTAACATAATACCAGGCCCCTCTTGTTGGGCAAAAAAATATTTCAAATTTAGTTGCCTTGTGAAATGCTTAATATCTTTTATTGTATCAAAATGTGACACAAAGAGGGAACATACCCCAGACCTTTATTTAACAATTGCAATTGGCTTTCATCAAGATGACATGATGACAGATTTATAACTAAACTGTTTTCATCATTAACATCCTCAGATACATTAATAGGTCTTGGATGAATTACGTTGCCAGTTGTGTCAGAAACAGTTGTTCTATATCGTTGATTTCGATGTTTCCGACCACCTCTCCTAAAGGGATGTTAGGCCTTTTAGAGTCTGGCAACTTAAGTAAATCAATGTCTCCTGCTTCATTCTCTGTGTCAGTATTAGAGTAGCTGGAAGAATTTCCAGAAGTATTAGATGTCCCTGTTCGTCTGGTGGTAGGGCTTGCTCTCTTACGTTTCATAACCCCAGTAACATTGCGTTGAAAACGGACAGCTTGTTTTTGTTTTTTCCATGTGAAAACAGCATCATTTTTATAGTCATTAACATCTCTCATATAATTTTTAAGTTTACGACCCTGTAATTCACGATCGTACTTGTCCAAATCCAATTTGAACTGTGTATAAAGTTCAATGTACTGGCTGTTGTCACTAAACAGTAAAGTCTGTTCCTTACATGCTTGCAATTTTGCATTTAAGTCCCCCAATTGTGAATCATAATGTTCCACTAACAGTTCCATAAACATTTTAGAGGCAGTCAATTGGATATTTCGCCATTTCTGCATAAATGCACGATCATCAGCCCCTATTCCTGGTTCTAAATGAACTCTCAGTCCCCGAGGGACCACTTTGGCTTGTAAATATGCTTTAAGTAGCTTGTTATGCCAAATTAAGGAACGCACCTTTCGTGCTAACTGGCCCATTTGTTTAAAGCATTCAGTCACTCCTGTAGAACCATCAGGTAACGCTGTCCCACGCTGTATTCCTGCCACACTAGCTGTATTCGTAGTAGAAAAAATGGAAACATCATCCTTGTCAGCAACCATTTGGTCCATAAACGAGCTTAAGTCAACACTGGCCACCATATTTAGATCGTGTATTCACCTCCTATACGCCCAAAAATGCTCTCGCTGCTCGCTATAAGAGCATAAAATCCAAGAACCAACGATACCTTGGTAAAATAGATAAACCAGCAGTCAATAAATGTAACACCAACATACAGACTGCATGGTTTAAAAGGTGCACGGACCCATAAATACTTCCGAAAATCCTTCTAGCACTCAGAAAGTAAAGTCAGAGCTTAAAATAAGAAGTTTATTCTTCCACGATCTTCCCCAAACCGGTTTCGCCAATCAAGTCGTCATCAGTGAGTACATAGAAGTGTGAACCTCACGCTAATATAGGGCTGTTGACATACGCCCATTTAAAGTGAAACACCTTTTTGTGAGAATACAATTTAAACACATAAATCATTTTTAAAAAATTACATTCCTATCCTGAACTACTACTCATATTCAACCTAATACATAAATTACTACACCAATACATACACAATGGCCCCTATTAAGGAAATATATATCAATAATGGTGAACCATTATAACTAGACAAATGCACACATGTACTTATATAATGATTTATGTGTTTAAATTGTATTCTCACAAAAAGGTGTTTCACTTTAAATGGGCGTATGTCAACAGCCCTATATTAGCGTGAGGTTCACACTTCTATGTACTCACTGATGACTTTGATTGGCTTAAACCGGTTTGGGGAAGATCGTGGAAGAATAAACTTCTTATTTTAAGCTCTGACTTTACTTTCTGAGTGCTGGAAGGATTTTCGGAAGTATTTATGGGTCCGTGCACCTTTTAAAACCGCGCAGTCTGTATGTTGGTGTTACATTTATTGACTGCTGGTTTATCTATTTTACCAAGGTATCGTTGGTTCTTGGATTTTATGCTCTTATAGCGAACAGCGAGAGCATTTTTGGGCGTATAGGAGGTGAATACACGATCTAAATATGGCGGCCAGTGTTGACTTAAGCTCGTTTATGGACCAAATGGTTGCTGACAAGGATGATGTTTCCATTTTTTCTACTACGAATACAGCTAGTGTGGCAGGAATACAGCGTGGGACAGCGTTACCTGATGGTTCTATAGGAGTGACTGAATGCTTTAAACAAATGGGCCAGTTAGCACGAAAGGTACATTCCTTAATTTGGCATAACAAGCTACTTAAAGCATATTTACAAGCCAAAGTGGTCCCTCGGGGACTGAGAGTTCATTTAGAACCAGGAATAGGGGCTGATGATCGTGCATTTATGCAGAAATGGCGAAATATCCAATTGACTGCCTCTAAAATGTTTATGGAACTGTTAGTGGAACATTATGATTCACAATTGGGGGACTTAAATGCAAACTTGCAAGCATGTAAGGAACAGACTTTACTGTTTAGTGACAACAGCCAGTACATTGAACTTTATACACAGTTCAAATTGGATTTGGACAAGTACGATCGTGAATTACAGGGTCGTAAACTTAAAAAGTATATGAGAGATGTTAATGACTATAAAAATGATGCTGTTTTCACATGGAAAAAAACAAAAACAAACTGTCCGTTTTCAACGCAATGTTACTGGGGTTATGAAACGTAAGAGAGCAAGCCCTACCACCAGATGAACAGGGGCATCTAATACTTCTGGAAATTCTTCCAGCTACTCTAATACTGACACAGAGAATGAAGCAGGGGACATTGACTTACTTAAGTTGCCAGACTCTAAAAGGCCTAACATCCCTTTAGGAGAGGTGGTCGGAAACATCGAAATCAACGATATAGAACAACTGTTTCTGACACAACTGGCAACGTAATTCATCCAAGACCTATTAATGTATCTGAGGATGTTAATGATGAAAACAGTTTAGTTATAAATCTGTCATCATGTCATCTTGATGAAAGTCAATTGCAATTGTTAAATAAAGGTCTGGGGTATGTTCCCTCTTTCTTTGTGTCACATTTTGATACAATAAAAGATATTAAGCATTTCACAAGGCAACTAAATTTGAAATATTTTTTTGCCCAACAAGAGGGGCCTGGTATTATGTTAGATGGTGAACAATTTCATTTTGGTAAATCAGTGTTCCAACCACCTTATAATATGGTGGTGAAACTGTTTGAACAAATGGTTATGCAAGATTTACAAGTTAATCAAACACACATCTTTAAACAGTTTACTCACAACCTTTCCAAAACAGAAAGTCAAACATTATTGTCTTTGGTGGATAATCAAAATGTTGTTATAATAGGAGCTGACAAAGGGGGTGCCACAGTTGTTTGGGATCGTAAGGAATATATTTGTGAAGCCTTAAGACAACTTAATGATGTAGCATCATATATTAAGCTACCCATGGATCCAACTTTAGATTTTAAACAAACAATAGATGGATTTTTGATTAGGGCTTCCAAACGAGGCATAATAGATGAAAAACTTCTTAAACAACTATTAGTTGACTCCCCACGACATCAGTATTTCTACTTGGTTCCTAAAATCCACAAAACTTTATATAGGCCACCAGGAAGACCTATAGTAGCTGGTAGGGGTTCACTTACTGAGCCCCTTTCTGTCTACTTGGAATATAGACTTAAGCCTTTATTGAGTTTAGTTAGCGCCAGGGTTCGAGATACCCAAGAATTTTTGGTTTTGATGGATAATTTGCAGGTACCAGTGGGAGCACAATTGGGTACACTTGATGTACAAGCATTATATACTAGTATTCCCCATCAAGGTGGAATATTGGCAGTTCAATATTGGATGCAACAGGCCAAGACTTACTCAAAGACTGAAATGGACTTTCTGATTAATTTAGTCAAATTGGTACTTGAACACAATGCATTTATTTTTGATAACAATTGGTATTTACAAAGTAAAGGTACAGCAATGGGGGCTACATTTGCCCCCATTTATGCTGACCTATTTATGGGTTATCTTGAGATTCAATACATTTACAATTTAGATTTTCCTTTTCCTGAACAACTTATAACGTGGCGTAGATATTTGGACGACTGTTGGGTTGTCTGGCATGGCACCCAACAGGAATAGGAAAATTTTGTTATTTATTTGAATAACAACATACATGGCATAAAGTTTAGTGGGAAACCGGATGCATTTACGGTGGATTTCCTGGATGTACATGTTACAAAGGTAATAGATGGAACTATAGTTACCACTTTATATAGAAAACCATTCTCTAAAAATTCCTTATTACATGCATCCAGTTGCCACCCTAGACATGTTATAAATAATATACCCACAGCCCAGTTCCAAAGAGTTAAACATATTTGTTCCAAAAGTGAAGAATATGATCAACAAGCACAAGGACTTAAGGAAAGGTTTTTACATAGAGGTTACCCTAGAAAGGTAGTGGATGATGCCCTATATTCAGGAAAACAACTTGAGAGGTCACAATTATTAAGATATAACCCAAAAACTAAAACAGGGTGCCTTAACAAGGTGAGATTAATCACTACATATGCAAGCAATACTTTTAGAATCAAGGAAGTTATAGCCAAATATTGGTGTATATTAAAATGTGACCCATTTTTTTCTACACTGGTTAGTGATAAATGTGAGTTTGGATACCGTAGAGGCAAGACCTTAGGAGAACATTTTTCTAGTTTAAAAAAACAAGTTAATTACAAACAAAGGTATCCTTTGACCAAGAATGGATGTACGTATTGTGGTTACTGTAAGTACTGCAAATTGATATCAAAAACAAGTTCATTCACTTCGGTCAATACTAACAAAGTGTATGATATTAGATGCCATATTAAATGCACTACTAGTTGGGGTTATATACATGGCGGTGTGCCAATGTGGGGCCTTTTATACTGGCCAAACTTCGTGCAGTTTGAAACAACGTATAGCTTTGCATATAAGTGATATCAAATGTAAACGCACTAGAAGTGCATTATTTAAACACACCTTGATACATACAACAGCACATTTTATATTTGTGGGTATTGATATGTTGAATCCCGGGATATATGGAGAGGCATTAAGACATGATATACTGACTAATAAGGAACGTAGATGGATTATCAACTTGGGGGCCCTATATAAGCCAGGTTTAAATGATCATTGGTGACTAAATACCATGTTTATGAATTTTATTTTTCTAACAGAAATTCATCCTTAATATTGCATTGAGTTCAGTTGATACCGAAAATATGGGGTATGTGTATATGTGTAGGTGTGTGAGTGAGCATGTATTTATGTGTATATATATATATATATATATATATATATATATGTATATATGTATACAATTTTTTACACATGGTGTGTGTGTATTTGTATATGCATATTTAGTTTTGATACATGCATTAATTTATGATGATGGGATGAGAGATGTATTTACATTTTTTCATGGGTGTATGTTTTTGCATCTATGGATGTGTATGTATATATGTATTGTATGCATTTGTGTAGTTATCAAGGTTCATCATTATAGATATATATTTCTTTAATAGGGGTCATTGTGTATGTGTTAGTGTAGTAATTTATGCATTAGGTTGAATATGAGTAGTAGTTCAGGATAAGAATGCAATTCTTTAAAAATGGTTTATGTGTTTAAATTGTATTTCACAAAAAAGGTGTTTTACTTTAAATGGGCGTATGTCAACAGCCCTATATTAGCGTGAGGTTCACGCTTCTATGTACTCACTGATGACGCTTTGATTGGCGAAACCGGTTTGGGGAAGATCGTGGAAGAATAAACTTCTTATTTTAAGCTCTGACTTTACTTTCTGAGTGCTGGAAGGATTTTCGGAAGTATTTATGGGTCCGTGCACCTTTTAAACCGCGCAGTCTGTGTGTTGGTGTTATATATATATATATATATATATATATATATATATATATATATATATATATATATATATATATTTGCACACAAACAAAGCCAAGAATCACCAATAAACTGTCAAAATAAGTCAAATTATAAACTCTAAGGCAATTGGAGGAGCAGGAGTCAAGAAGTAAAATATAAACCAGAAAAGATTTTTAATGTACAAATGGTGAGCGCTTTCACAAATAAAATTGCTTCATCAGTCCAAATTCAAACAATGAGGTCATATACTTTTATACCCATTAAAATTCAAATGAACCAATCATTCATATGCATCACCTTTAGAGCTAAAGTGTACTAAAAATATATGGATATGCAATATATAATATATGCAAGTATTAAAACATATAAAATAAAATGTCATACAAAATGTGTCAATATAAAAACGTAATAAACATTTAATACATCTATACTTATTTCCTAAGTCTCCTGCCTCTCAATTTGGCTGTAATAGCTATATGGTCATTGAGCCCTCTACCTAAATGGGCTCTTAACCTGACGGTCCAAGTAAGCTCCCTAGTTTCTGTTTTATTAGAAACATCTCCCAACCTTGCATCTTCATATACAAGCTCTAACACCCTAAATCTAAACTGATGGCTGTCCCCATTTTCTATAGTGTGCTTAGCTAATGCACTATATGTATGTCCTCGCCTATAGCAATCTTTTCTGGATTATATTTTACTTCTTGGCTCCTCGACTTGCCTTAGAGTTTATAATTATATATATATATATATATATATATTTTTTTTGGCAAATATTGAAGTAGGTTGAAAGGTATGAAAGGAAAAATCGGTAGAGATGTTAAGTTGCTGAAGGATAGTTAGAAGAAGTAAGTTTTGGGGGTTGTTATAGTACTTAAGGTTAGTGAATAAAATAGTAAGACTTGTTTAAACTACCTTTTAAATTAGAAGAGTTTCATGCTGGTTTTGAGGGGTAAAAATTGAGGTAAGCTAGTGGGAAAAGCTTTGAGAGCTTTCATCTTTTTTGTGGTCAAACAGTTTATGAAAGGAGTGTTGCATGTGTAACTCCTTGAAAGCATGTTGCTCATCCCTAGGATCTTACTTTGTTCTTGAAAAACTGACCTCGCTTCCTTTTGAACCTGCCTTTTTAGATGATTTACAGATTGTTAGTTTAAAGACTGTTTTACTCATTGCTCTGTCATCTGCAAGGCGAGTCTCAGAGCTACATGTTCTCCTAGTGGTACAACCGTATCTGATTTTTCACAAGGGCAGGGTTGTGCTATGTACTACTCTATCATTCAAGCCTAAAGTTGGTTCTGAATTTACCTTGATTCAAGCCATCAATTTCCCTGTGATCTAAAAGGACAAGGGCGAAAAGATTTTGCATACCTTGGATGAGTACAGTCAGCTCACATACTATCTTGAGAGAACAAAGCCCTTTAGGAATGACTAGTAGCTGTTTGTCTCCTATACAAGGGGGCTAAGAAAGGTCAGCTTGTCTCTAAGTAAACTATTGTATGGTGCTTGTCTTTCTCTATTGTTTGTGGTTACTCCAACCATGGTACCTCTCTTCTAGGCAAGATTAAAACTCACTGAACTAGGGTCTTATCCTCTTTGATGGCATATTTGAAAAGGGTAGACTCTAGAAGCATTCTAGAGGCAGCAACCTGGTCCTCTGTTCATCTCTTCACAAAACACTGCAAACCTTTCAAGGTCCAGATCAGACTTTGCTAGGGCCCTTCTCCAAGGGCTCCTGGATCCTTATCCTCCTTACCTGCCAGGTAGGGTAAGCTTTGGGAATGTACCCAAAGTGCCACTGAGGCAGTGTGAATGATGAACGTAGTACAGGTGCATAAGTCCTACTTACCTGTAACAGTAGTTGTTTAGAGTCCTCAGTGGCAGCAGCTACCCACTGTCCTCCATATTGTGCATAGTCAAGATGGGTTTCAACCTTTTTGGTTTGGTAGTTGGATATGGATTTTTTATAGTATTGTGGTTAGCTCGGAGTTTACTCTTGCTATATTATTCTAGCTTCAGGTACTATCCTGTCCTTTGTGAAAGTAAAAAGCCTGATCACTCAACTTTTTTTAACAGCTGAAGGCTTCCCTGTCATGATATGCTTAGCCAATGTGCTGTCACAGGAAGAGTGAGGGAGGGGAGTCTGAGCTTTTGAAAGCTGGCCAATACTAGGTTACCTTGGCAGATAACCAAAGTGCCTCTGAGACAGTGAAAATTTTGAACATCTAGTATTACAGGTAAGTAGGACCTATGCATCTGTACTTTCCTGTTTTTGGGGGTATGCAGGATAGAATTGTCTTCTAGTTCACTTTTGTTTGAGATGTTACACCTTGAAGGCAGCCAGTCAAGGTTTACCATAGATATGCCTGAATAGAAAAGCGATTGATTATTTCAACAATCTGCTTAAACATGCTTAAAGTCATTATTCCCTCAAGCTCACATTACATTGCAGTAAATCGGTACAGCTTTTATGAGACTTCTGGAAGTTTGCCAAAGGGTGAGGAAGAGTGCTTTGAATTGGGCTGTTTACTCCTAACAGAGATGGTTCAGCATTCTTTTTAGTCTGTTCTAGGTGTAGCAGAGGTTACTGGGTACAATTATAATTCTAGCAATGTCTTACATAGTGCTGCATCAACATACTGTCAGTCAGCAAAGCTCATGTTGTGTTTTTGTTATGATAGAAATATTGGTATGTTTATCACTGAGAATTAAAATCAACCTGTTGCCGGTTACATGCAGTTTCACATCTCTGTTAATGATATTTGTAATCCTGTGGCCCTCCTGTGGTGGTATTGCTGGTGGAATGCAGAAGGTGTTATGATATATTCTGAAGAGTCATCCCTCCCCACCTTTCTTTAGTGTAATGTGTAAAAAGTGATCAGACTTGAAAATCAAATCATAAAGTTTAATGAAATTAAATGCAAATGTGTTTGGATACTACAGATGCTTCTGAATTGAATAGTATTTTAAGGTTGCTGACTTTCTGTCATACAACGGGTTTTTAGAACTAAAACTTGTGGTGCTTATAATGTCTGACAACCAAGAGTTATGTGGAAAGCTACAGTGAATGTTGTGTGAGGAGGTACTGAAATGGACCTATTTTTGAGTTACCCAGAAAGTTAGCAAATAAGTAAAAGGTCCCAGAACAGCTCATGTTGTTTTCCTGCTATTATTTCTAAAGAAAATGAAGTACAAGTGACTGAGATAGTACAGCACTGTTGTTTGTAAACTTTCATTTCTAGTTATGTTTTGAAATAAATGAGACATTGTACAATACATGTTTTCCTAGTGGATTATTTACTTGCTTGTTTAAAGTTTACATGGGCCTTTTTTATAAACTCAAAATTCCATATGCAAGGCACAGTAGTGTTTTTTTTTTTCTTAGAAAAAGAGCTAGCAAGGCTAGCCATGACAGTAGCTTATTTACATGAAAGCTGGTCAGTTTCTTAGTAAGCATCGGCCTAAGTTCTGTTAACAGATATAGATATGGGTGTGTAACCTTAAATCACTGTAACGTGCTTGGTCATGTTGGCAGTCAGAGCAGCAGTAAGGGTTATATTTAGTTGCTTCCTGCTGAAAGCAGCCTGTAATAGTTCCAAGATGCCCTTTATGAATAGTCTGCTCTCCCTTCCTCTTTATGACCTTGTGGCCATTGTTATTCCTAGGTTGTGCAAATGGGATTATACCTGAGCTCCACAGATTCTCTCTGTATCTGTGCAGTCGTATAACTGTCAGCACTGAATACATCAAGGAAAGCAAACAAATCCTGACTCTGCTGATTTTAGTATTTAAGAGTTGTGCTTTCTCTGGAGATTGCTTATATACAAAGCAAGCCAGGACAAAGACCACTATGGGGTTAACTTGTCAGACATTTTCACCAGTGCTTTTGCTGATTCTGTCAAGAAATAGTTTACCACCTGTTTACACCACCTCATGTATTCTGTCTGACACCCTTTTGTATTCCACAGTAATTTAAGTTGGTAAACCTTCCAAACAGTGAAGACACCTTGAAGGTTATTTTGTGTGCAGTGGTCCACATGTGCAAGTCACACACTGACTTGTTAGCAGTCCACCTGTCAGTTGTCTAGAACAGTGCAAACCAGCTGCTTCACAGTCACTTTTCTTGGTTCTCTGGTTGCCTCTAGATGCTGTTGATGTTTGAGACAACAGTATTTTTTTTTGTATTCTTAGTGATGCAAAGCAAGAGTACTAGTGTCGCACTGTTCTGTACGATCCAAATGGGTGTGGAAGCTTGCATTTTCAGACCCCTCTCCCCAAAAATGTGCATATCATTTTTGATGCTGACTATGCCCCATCTACCATTGTCATTTTCTGAAACAGAAGAAAAATCCTTCAACCTTAAATGCAGTGTCTTTGTAAATAACATAAAAATAAATGAGAGCAGTGGTGGTTTTGGTGGTGCTGCGGTAGCGTTGTCGCCTCATAGTAAGATGCTGTCCGGTTCGATTCTCAGCTAGAGCGTCTTCTGCGTGGAGACATGCGTGAATGGGTGTACCTTCGTTGAAGGTTGTGTGTCAGGGCTGGTAACTCAGCATGTAAAAATCAACTACCAATCATTAGCGGTCTGGAGTTCCGCTGTGGCGACCCCTAACCGGGAAAAGCCAAAAGACACAACAACAATTGGTGCTTTTGGAGTGTATCGAGAGGGGGCAAACAGGACACCTGTTCCAGGCACCAACTTGTAAAGGGTACAAACTTTAAAAAAAAAAAAAAAAACAACAAAAAATGAGTTCGACAGCTAGTACAGTCTTACGTACTCCCTTTTTTTTGAAGATCAGTAAAGTACTTAAAAAGCACAAAGAATTTATAATGTTTACAATTGATTGGGACTGCTTAGTAATAACCTACAAACTGTTCTTAAAAAAAGTTTTACAGTTTACAAGCTGGCTATTAAGTGACATTGTGATTACTATAGATTGCTGGGGAGGAGGGAGCAAATAGATTGCTGCCCAGGGCACCAAATTCCCTTACTGTAACTGTAGGGAAGTTCTGGGATAACATTAGTGAGAGTATGAGATAGATTGAGAAACAACATGACACACACATTGGATTTGCAGTCATGAACAATAAACTGAAATGTTCCTTTCTCCTGTTTTAGCCATTAAGCGTCCGTATTGGGTATTAGAGGATTGCACAGTTTATACCATCCAGTTTGTCCACTTCAGCAAAAGGACTGGTACCTGTAGATGCACCAGTCTTGCCGTCTTGCGTGTTCAGGATTTTGCCAAAGCTTGAGCTCCTCCTTTTGCTCCTTCATTGCACATCACTTCCCCGGATCTCATTTGCTGCTAATTGCATCTGATGTATGTAATTCAGCCCAAACATATTTTCTTTGTTTTTCTCATGTCTAGTAGGAGATGAGTACTTTTTTCTGAAAAAAAAATGACTGTGTATAATTGGAGAGTGCTAGCTCAGTCTGTCTGTTTTTTTTTTTTCTATATTTTTGACATTTCTAATTAGAATAGTTGTTTACTTTTCCTTACCTGTTCCCATGTCAGGCAATTTTTTTTTCTGGGCAAGCCATAACAGTTCATTTTACGTCAAGTCCTCTTTAATTTTAAGGAATTTTTTTTTTTTTTTTTTTATATATATAGAGAGATT
The DNA here is from genome assembly GCF_019279795.1 of Protopterus annectens. Classification (NCBI taxonomy): domain Eukaryota; kingdom Metazoa; phylum Chordata; order Ceratodontiformes; family Protopteridae; genus Protopterus; species Protopterus annectens. The sequence goes on from NC_056744.1 coordinate 971,645,506, forward strand.
TTGGTGTGTGTGTGTGTGTGGGTACATGCATGTGTGTGCTTGTTTGTCTTTAGTTCTGTGTACACACACACATTTTTTTCTCGTTAAAGCTGTTCTTTGCAACAGTTGTAATGTAATGCATATATGTTCTTCGTGTTTCACTGTTGCAGTCATCACACTTGGGTTATCTCCCTGAAGGTAGCCCTCAGTCGGCATGAATACCAGAGTCTTGGGATTTCTGTGTCGGATGCGGTCGCCTCATCCATGACATCAGGTCTTTAGGGGTATAAAACATGCAGCCGACGCCATTACATCAGCTTTTCGTGCCGTGCAGGAGCCCGAAGCAGAAGCAGTTCGCAAGTGCTGCTCAGCAGCTACCTGAAATTTTCATTTTTTGAGTTTCAAACCTGAAGTCTTCTAAAGCTAAGTACCCCGTTGGGGATCCTTTTTTCTTGCTGTAACTGATGTCAGAAAAAATTAACAATTGTCTTGCCTGTGGAAAGCAAATACCTCACAGAGTTTTCATTCTTACTGCGTCACCTGTTTAGGCCCAGACCACGACGTCCCTCGCTGTCGATTTTGTGCCTTGTTAAACACCCAAACTATTTGTCGTCGGGCTATTTTTGTCTCTAAATTCTTTCGCTGTCATTCTCCATTTTCCAAAATGGTGTCGGTAAACCATACGACTACCGATCTTCCGAAAAAACACAAAGATAAAGACAGAGACAGACCGCATAGGTCCAAAACTGCAGACGACCTTCCGTTAACCTAGTCGCCAGTCCGCCAGTACACAGTGAGGCACTTTCACAGCCCCTGTTACCCGCTTCTACAGATTCGCAGACCTCTACTGAGACCCATTCAGAGCCACGAGTTGCTTCTCCGACTATGGAACCTGCGGATGTCTCTACCTTGGATGGGTCCAGAGCCGCTGTGTAGGCACCGGCTTTTGAGAGTGTATTCAGACTTTCCGATGTTCATATTAAACCGACTACTTCGTTAATGACTAAATCTGCCAAATTTCTCAGGCCCAGAGTTCACACTACACCTAGGAAACCGATGGCCACAGCACATTCTCAAGCTCCCATGCCACAGAAACAGACGCTTAGAATGGCTGATGACCTTATTACTTTAATTAGGGGAAACCAGCCTTCCCCACTAAAAGACAAATAATTGATTTTCCTTCTGATTCTTCAGACCATGAGTCTGATGACTCTGACCCCTGTGATTACTAGGACATACCCGTATCTACCTATGCGTACTCAGATGCAGAGGATTCAATTCCCTCGCCCCCCCCCCGAGGACCTTTCTTTCGGTGAAACCTTGCATACCCTAAGAGAGCATTTCCACTGGGAATGCCAGGACTACCCACAGTCCAAAAAGAGACTCAGGGAATTTTTTGACTTGCCTCAGCATAAGCCTCTAGCTATTCCCCCTGTCCTGGATATTGTAGATGTCTTTATGGAATCCAGCCTTACCCCTGACACTTTACCACCTGTTCCTAGAAAGCCTGACAGATACTACAGAGTACCTGACTCTCACAAATTTCTCTTTAAAAATACCACTGTGGATCCAGACACAATTTCCCAGGGACCTAAAGGTATTAAGGCTTCTACAGCCAAAAACCCTACCCTTTCGGACATGGATTCTAGGGCTCTAGACAGATGGGGTAAGAAGGTATATACCTCTGCAACTCTTGCCATGAGGGCTTTAAATTGCCAGTTTCACATGTTGAAGTACCAGCAGCATATTATTGATCTAGTTAAACAAAAAATGTTGTCGATTCCTGATTGTGCAGAAAATAAGGACTTACAAGATTTAATGCATTCTGCAAACCAAGTTGGTAAAAATACTTTGCAGTGTGGTTTTGATGCCTTAAAAGCATCTTGCAGGGCTGCTGTCACTGGGTCTGTTCTGAGAAGGCGTGCTTGGCTGATGGAACAAATCCTGCCAGACCATGTCAAGGCAAAATTACTTGATGCTCCATTAAACCAAGAATGTTTGTTTGGCTCTAAAGCAGAAGAAGTTCTTAAAAAGATAGAGGAAAAAGCTAAATCCATGCAAACTGTTAGGGATTTCTTACAGGTACAGCCACCTAGATTCAGTAGGTATTGGCCTTCAAAAATCTGGTCCTTTCCAGTCCCTTCCAGACCTTCTCAGCCCAAACCCAGAGGCAACAGACCACAAAGACTACAGTTTCCAGGTCCCCATCAACATTTCATTATCTTTTCTTTCTGTTATTGTCAACATTTATCTCAGCTTTTATTGTACAGTGGTCTGAAAAACTCTCATTATGTCACATATTTTTTCTTTCCTATGACCATAGGATTAAACGTCCAAGCTTATATGTATATTTCCTTGTCTTTCCTAAATGTAGGTTCCCTCGCTTGGTCATGTGCCTTCATGTTTGTATGTTTTGTTTATTTTTGTCATCATTTTCTAAATTACAATTAAAATTTTCTGTTACAATATTCATGTTTGGAATAATAAACTTTTTCAGTTTTTCATAAAACAATTTCCACTACCGGTTGTAGGACATATATAGACAGAATTCTCCACATACTTTTTTTTTTATTTTTTTTTTACATCCACTGTCATACATCTTCCTGGGAATATAGTCATAACATCAAGTGTATAACCTTTTTTAAGGAAGACTACATCTGAAAAGACAGCCTGTCTAACGTTCCAACAGATTTCATCCCCATATAACTTCAGTTTTTTTTAAAGCATTTAAGAACCTTATAACTAACAAGATTATACACCATCTTGTTGCATTTAGCCTCCATTTTTCATTTATCAAACTGTTTACATTCAAAGGTACTACTTTTAATCTATCCTTTTCCTTTTTTTGCAGCTTTTGTTCTAGCTTTATTTCTCTCTTCCCCACCTCCCTCCCTACACATTTCATCTTCTTCATTAATCAAATTTTCAAACACATTGTGCCTCAGTATTATACCCCCTCTTTTTTCCCAGTTCATCTGCTTCATATACTGCATTCCCCTCATATTCATCTTGTTTATACATGTCCATTTAATTTTCAACTAATACAACCTGTTGTACATTTTCATTAGTTTCATTAATTTCAGTTATACTTTTCTCACAGTCTAACCAGAAATGCTGAATGCTGTCCCACATTCTACATAACACTTTATAGTCATTCTTTCCATGTCCAAACTCATCACATTTGTACATTTCCTCTTTGTGCATTCTTTAATTAAATGTTCAACAGAACCACAATGGAAACGTCTTAAGTTGTTCCCTAATACCAGAGTATTCATTTTTTTATTTATAATAATTCTTGACAAATGACATATTTCCTTGTGTAGGCAAACATGAATATCACGTCCTATTCTGTAATTTTCCATCATCCAGGCATATTTTATGTCATACATTTTTTTACATTTTCAGTGAAATAAGTCTTTATTTTCCTTTTACTCGCATCAGCATTTCAAAAATAAGGCTTGGTCATTCTTTTAAATATCCTTTATGTTCCTAATGCAACATTTATTCTAAGTTTGCAGAAAGATTTTGCATCAAAATTAAAACAAAACTTTTCTACCATTTCTAAAGTCTCAAATGTCAATTTGCAAAAGCTTTTGGTGCTTTCATGGATAAAAGCTCTAATGACCTCTGGTTTAATGCGGAGTATATTTACCAGATTGTCCCACAGTGACTTGGTTTCCATGATTTAGTCTCAATTTTTACAACAGGTTTCTGCCTTTGTGCAAAATTCATGTCATTCTTCTGTGTTCTTAATGTACTCACAGTTTTTGCTGCCTCAGATGCATATATGTTTTAATTCCAGTAGAGATACCATTAGCATTCTCATCAGAAAAAAAAAAATCATATTCTTTCTTTTTCTGCCTGACAACCCTGTTTGGGGTACCATCTATCACCAGGCCATCTGTACTCTAGCACATTTCACTCAGAAACACTTTTAACTTGAATTGTAACCAAGAACAGCTGCCTTGTCACAAGGGTCCATTCTGTGTATCATTTTTATCAATGTATCACTTTCCAAACCCCATGTACTGAAGTTTGTTCATAAAGGTATGTGGCAGTCCAGTACGCGCAAGCTTTCCATTCGTACTCGTCTCTTCTCTGGCATTATTTTGCTAATACTGCACAAAACCCATACTGTGCTCACTTGTCTCTCTCCTCTCCATTTCCTCCATAGTGTGGTCTTTTGGAGGCAGTCTTACTGCATCATTTTGTGAAAGGGTTTGGTATGTTCCCAGGTGCCCAGACCAAGTTTCCACTAGTCAATGTAAATACCACCTTAGGTCTTCCCTGAAAAGAGACCAGTGACCTAGTGGGACTAACCCAGTCAACAAAGTGTAAATAAAATTTCCTTGGCTTTGAGTAGACTGGGCCAGAAGATTTCCAAGATTACCTTACCCATGTGGTTATCAGACTGCATTGCTTACTCTTACCTTTTTAGTAATAAGACTTTGAATTAAAACCCGAGTTCAGTCAACCCATTTTATGGCTACATCCTTAGCCTACTTTAAAATGTTTCAGTGGATGCCATTTGTGCTGCTGCAACATGGGCTTTGCTGCATACTTTTAAAAGATGATACAAGTTGGATATGATTTCAAGATGCACGTCTTCCTTCAGGACAACTGTCCTTTGTGGTACTGTCATGCTGCCACCCGAGACATACCTGAAAGCATGGTCCTTGTGTTGAAGTGGATGGACTAGATAGTGTAAGACAACGCATGCTTACCATAACAGTAGGGCTTCATGATCCATACTTGTTAACTTCTACATACCCTTCCTCATTCCCCCTTCTGTAAGCATTTGCCCTGTGCATGTTAACCTCTTTGACAGTAGTCAAGAGCTGAAGGAGACTGCATATCTATAGTTAGTGATTTGCTGGCTGATGTGTATACATTTTCTTTTTAATATTGTAGCTAATCAGCTGGCAGGATGCGTGTCAAACAAGGTGCATTGTGTGAGTGAAAAGAGGAGCTGAAGCTTTGAGGAAACTGGATTGGCACCACTTGTGGTGACAAATCCTTCCATTGAAAGAGGCAGATCTGGCTCATTAAGATCTATCATTATAGTAATTGGGTATTTTTCATTTATCAAAGAGTAGGGTAGCAATGGTAATGTTGCATTAGGGCTTAAGGGAGTAATGACATAGGATTGTTGGTAACAGGAGATGGTCTGAAAAGTGACACATCATGTGTAGTACCACTGCAGTAATGGAAGAGGGTGAAATATTCCTCTTGCCTATATTTGGTTTGTGTTTGTCAGTATCAGGTAATAGAGTATCACCTGTCAGAGAATGAAAATTATAACATTGTTTTCCCCATTATCATTTTTCTGTAGTAAAATGATTTTTCATTATTGGGAAAAAATGTGAATTGTACATCCATGTGGAAATGTCATTCCAAATGGTATTTGCAGCCATGTAAAATAAAGTGAAATTATTTGTTAATTTTATGTGGACGTTACTTCTGCCCCATTATGAAATAATAATTCATGTTATGTAGTCCAATCTTACCTTCATTCTTACATGTGGATTTGGAGCCGATCCTTGGCTCCAGCTCTGCAGATTACAAAGCTCAAAGTCTCTAAGTTGGCTCGTGGCAAGGTAGGTTTCCCATAATGCAGTGGTATCAATCCCCATTTCTCATTTGCCGCTTTATGAATTCAGAAGTGCTGTTCGTGGCCGTGGCTATGTTTAAATCTTTTCTACATTTTTTTTCATATTTGCAGACTGTTTTTCTCTTAGTAGTTCATTAAAAGATAGAATATTGTTATTTAGAATATAGGTTATTTAGAATATAGGTAACATTACTGTTAGTTAGACATTAGTTTATTCTAAATTATTGCCGCTGATTTTGTCAACTGTTTGGCCGTTGTTTTTCCGCAGGCCTGTTGTTGATATCCTGTACTGGTAGTTCATCTATATTTAGTATTTGCTGTTGAGTCCTTGTTGGCTCATTGCTAGTTTTATAGTGCGAGTTTGAATTACAGGACTTGCTGTTATTTAGTCCTTTGTGTTGCTATTTAACCTATTGCCTTGTGTGCTGTCTTTCCTTAGGCTAGGTATCTTAGTAAAATGTTTGTTCAAGGGCTAGGCCCGATGTTCATCGTGCATACAGCTGCAGTCATAACAGATGGGTTATCCTGCTGTCAGGCGGGTCCTCGGTCGGCCGAATTCCAAAGTCTAGGTCCGGCGTCGGTTGTCGTCGCTTCTTCCCTGACGTCAGTGTGGCAGGGGTATAAAAGAACCAGCCGACGCCATCTACTTCAGTCTTTCTTGCCGAGCGGTGCCCAAAGCAGAAGCAGTTCGCAAGTGCCGGTCGGCCATCTCCTGAGATTTGCGAAAATATTTCAGCCGAAGTCTTCTTGAAAGCTAAGTACCCCGTTGGGGAAACTTTTCTTGCCTGAGACCGATGTCAAAGTTAATAATTGCATTTCATGTGGGAAGCAAATACCGCATAAGGATTTCCATTCTTTCTGTATTCCTTGCTTAGGCCCGGACCACGACGTCTCGGCCTGCCGTTTTTGTGCTAGATTCAACAAACGCACTATTAAGCGTCGGGCGGAGTTCGCCCAACACTATTTTCGTAAAAAATTTAATTACATTATGTCGTCGGATACTCCGACTCCAGTTTTGAGTAAAAGACGCAAAGATAAGGACCGACATACAAGGTCCACGATTTCTACTGACACCACGCTAAAGCCGACTACCAGTGCTCCGGTTCTCAGCGAGGCCCCTAAGCAGCCCCTGAGTACCGATGACGCTTCTTTAGCAGTGTCTTCTGTGCCCGAGGTCGCAGGCTCCTCATCCCCCATTCCGACTACAGATACCGACGCCACTCTTGGCGGGGAAACTCAGAGTTCAGACATGCCTGCCATCTCTCAAGGTGTCTTCAGGCCTTCCTCCTTTTCCATTAAGGCTTTCACAAAATCTAAAGCAGCCATGAAAACTAAAAGACAAGGTCCACAGAGCCCCTCTCAAGGCCCCATGCCTAAAAAACAGATGCTCAAAATGGCTGAGGATTTGATTACTCTTATCAGGGGTTCTCAACACCCCTCGGACAAAGGGCCCAGATTGGAGGAAGACTACCCTTCCTCAGATCAAGCCTCTATTACCTCAGAACATTCTGAGGACCAGGAATATTCATATTCCCCTTTTGAAGACTCTGATGCTGAGGAGTCCATTCCATTTGTCCCCTCCCCAGAGGACTATTCTTTTGGGGAAACCTTACATACCTTGAGGGAACACTTTCACTAGGAAGGCCAAGATTACTCAGATTCCAAGAAAAGGCTCAGGGATTTTCTCTTGCTTCCCCAGCACAGGCCTCTGGCTATCCCTCCTGTCTTGGATATATTGGATGATGTGTACACAGAAGCCAGCCTCAACCCAGATTCTTTACCTCCAGCTCCTGTTAAACCTGACAGGTATTACCGGGTTCCTGATTCACACCATTTCCTATACAAAAGCCATGCTGCTGACCCAGAAACTATTTCACAGGGTCCCAAGGGAATTAAGGCCTCTACTGCCAAAAACCCATTACCTTCAGAGAGAGATTCCAGAGCTTTAGAAAGGTGGGGGAAAAAGGTGTACACCTCGGCCACTTTAACCATGAGGGCATTAAACTGTCAGTTCCATATGTTAAAGTATCAACAGTTTTTGTTATCTCAGTTGAAAAGCAAAATGACACAACCTGAGCAACCAGATTTAAAGGAGTTGCAGGATTTGTTGCATAGTGCAGAGCAAGTGGGTAAACATACCTTGCAGTGTGGTTTTGATGCTTTAGAGGCCTCATGTAGAGCTGCTGTTACAGGGTCTGTCATACGGAGACATGCTTGGCTCAAAGAGCAAACCTTACCGGATCATGTCAAAGCTAAATTACCAGATGCACCTCTTCAAAAAGATGTATTGTTTGGTGTTAAAGCTGAGGCGGTACTAAAGAAAATGAAGGAAAAGGCAAGATCAATGCAAACAGTGAAAGATTTCCTACAGGTGCAACCTCCACGTTTCAGCAGAAACTGGCCTTCAAAAAATTGGTCCTTTCCAGCCACGGACAGACCTCAAAGAGGCAGATACAGGCGCCTGAGGGGTAGAGGGCAATCCCAGGGATCATTTAGGGCCAGACAATGGCAAGCACCTACACCAAGAGGTGGAGAAGATAGATCACAGTCATTCAGAAAGCAGACACAGTGACTTTCCCCTATGCATGCCAAGCAAAGCTTTAATGGCAGCACCTTTAGGCGGAAAACTGGCATTATTTTCAAAAAATTGGCATATTGTCACAAAAGACAAATGGATCCTGGACATTATAGACAGAGGCTACAGATTCCACTTTCACACCCTTCCAAAAATGAGAGGCATGCCAAACCTGCCACAAAATCAAAGGGCAGAGGCACAAAAACAAATTTCAGCTCTCATGGACATGAAAGCTATTCAAGAGGTACCTGCAAAAGAACAGGGTCAAGGTTTTTATTCCAGACTATTCCTGGTACCAAGGAAGGACAAAGATTGGAGACCTATTTTGGACCTATCCATCCTAAACACATATTTACTCGTACCAAAATTCAAGATGCTCACATTACAGCAGCTTCTTCCCATGCTGGGCAAGGAGTCTTGGCTGGTAAAATTGGACCTCAAGGAGGCATACCTGTATGTCCCTATCAGACAAGATTGCAGAAGATGCCTCAGATTTCTTGCAGGTTCAACACATTATCAATTCTCTGCATTGCCCTTTGGCTTATCTACTGCGCCCAGAGTGTTTACGAAATGCCTGGCATCAGTAATTGCCTTCTGCAGAATTCAAGGGATACAAATATACCCATGTCTGGATGACTGCCTGATCCAAGCGGACAGCAAGCACATACTTCTGAAACACCTGGCGTTTGTAATAAAATTGTTGAACTTTCTGGGATACACAGTCAACAAAAAGAAATCAAAATTAATACCCTCTCAAACAATAATTTTCCTGGGTGCCAGCTTGAATACGAACACCCAGATGGACTACCTCATACCAGAGAAGCAAGGGCAACTATCTCAATACTTCAGCAAAATGGCAACCTTCACCAGGCTGACTGCAAGGAAAATCCTGCAGGCTTTGGGATTCATGGCATCTTGCATCCTGCTGATCCCATGTGCAAAGCTGCATATGAGGAAACTTCAATGGTACCTAAAAAACTTATGGTCTCAACACAGCCACAGTTTGGAAACAATTATCCCACTCATTCCATGTCTTCAAAAGGAATTTCTGTGGTGGGCTCAAGCATGCCAAAGAAACATAGGTCTCGCCTTCTGCATGCCTCAAGCAAATCAAATCATCACAACAGACGCCTCGGACTACGCCTGGGGGGCACACATGACCGATCAGTGCATTCAGGGCAAATGGTCCCAAAAAGAGAAGCACCTACACATCAATCAAAAGGAAATGCTAGCAGTACAAAATGCTATTATGGCCTTCAAAGACCTACTGCATCCAGGCCTGCTATTGATAAGGACAGACAACACCACAGTGATGTGGTACATAAACAAACAGGGAGGAACTCATTCATACCCCCTGTGCGGACTAGCCATGTCCCTTTGGAACACGGCTCTGGAATGGCAAATCCAACTTCAAGCACAATTCCTGCCAGGGAAGGAAAACACACTGGCAGACAACCTAAGCAGAAATATGACAGAGCCACACGAATGGAAGTTGCATCCTCATGTTTTCGCAAAGATAATTCAGGCATGGGGACAGCCAGACATAGATCTCTTTGCTACCCACAGAAATTACCAACTGAAAAAATGTTGCTCAAGGACCTATCATCCACAGGCCTGGAGAGTGGACGCACTTTCTTTCAATTGGACAACATTGACAGTCTATGCCTTTCCACCTCTTCCTCTGCTGCCCAAAGTTCTATTAAAAGCCAGAGCAGAGAGGCCAAACATGATTCTCATTGCTCCAGACTGGCCAAGACAACACTGGTATCCACTCCTGAAGAGCCTGACGCATTCCCCACCATGGATCCTGCCTCTAGTGCCTCTTCTGTTGTCCCAGCACAACTTCAAAACTCTTCACAGTCAGCTGAAAACCCTCAATCTAGCCGCATGGAGGATTCCTTGATTTCCCAACAGACCCTCCTCTCCAAGGAGGTGCAGGATGTCATTTTGGAGGCCAGAAGACCGACTACTAGAAAAGCCTACTCCGCCAAATGGAAACGGTTTTGTGCCTGGAATCAGAAAAAGGGCCAGAATCCTTGGGTATTAAATTTACCTCAAATATTACAGTACCTAGCTGAGATGTTAAACAGTGGACTTTCCTTCTCCTCCATCAGGATTCATGCTTCAGCCATTTCTGCACAATACAACACTGATCCTCCTTTATTCTCTCATCCTCTCTTAAGACAGTTCCTCAGAGGGGCTAAGAATATAAAACCCCCAAGGAAACCACCAGTACCGGCTTGGGACTTCAACTTCATTTTAGAAAAACTGACCCTGCCTCCATTTGAGCCAGCTGCTTCAACAGAACTGCAATACTTGTCATGGAAAACAGCCTTCCTTCTGGCTATCACCTCAGCACGCAGGGTTTCGGAACTACAGGCCCTCATGGCTGTGCAACCTTTCATCATTTTCCATCAGGACAGAGTCTCCTTATGAACCAACCCTTCCTTTATGCCAAAGGTAGTATCCAGTGTAGCCTTGAATCAGACTATCCACTTGCCTACCTTTTATCCTAACCCACAAAACAAAGGGGAAAGACTACTACATTCCTTGGACATTCACAGACAACTTCGTTATTATTTGGACAGGACAAAGCCATTCAGAAAATCAGAGCAACTCTTTGTGTCCTATGCTACAGGTGCTCAAGGAAAGGCTATCTCCAAACAGACAATCTCAAAATGGATAGCCCACTGCATACGCTTTTGTTACTCATTTCATGGAAAAACTGTGCCTACAAGCATCAGATCTCACTCCACAAGGGCCACAGCTACCTCTGCAGCTTTCCTCAGGGGGGTTCCTACTAAGGACATTTTGGAAGCAGCCACTTGGAGTTCTGTGCACACTTTCTCCAAGCACTATCATCTTCCACTTTATTCTAAATCTAGAGCGGGCTTTGCCACAGCAGTCTTGCAGGGCATCCTTGCTCCTCCTAGTTCCACTTAGTGCCTGCCACCCCTTTTTTAGCTTTGGGATTCTACCCATCTGTTATGACTGCAGCTGTATGCACGATGAACATAGTACAGTTTTGTACCTACCATAAATGTAGATGTTCGAGTGCTAATACAGCTGCAGTCCAGGTTTCCCTCCTCCATCCCTCTTGGAACAGGCCTTATGACAAACACCTCCTCATACAACCTGATTGGGGTATTCTTTTATGGTGTATTTGCTTGCAAACTACTGTTTTTTGGTTATATTACATTGCATTATTACATAAGTTTATGTTTTGCCTTCCTTCTGGGGGCACCTGACATCTGGGGCAAGAAAAACTGAAGAAGATGGCGTCGGCTGGTTCTTTTATACCCCTGCTGCACTGACGTCAGGGAAGAAGCGACGACAACCGACGCCGGACCTAGACTTTGGAATTCGGCCGACCGAGGACCCGCCTAACGGCAGGATAACCCATCTGTTATGACTGCAGCTGTATTAGCACTCGAACATCTACATTTATGGTAGGTACAAAACTGTACTTTTTAAGTTAGAGGACCTAGTCCTTTCTTATTATTGTCTTTCTCCTTCAGTGGTATTTCCTTTCCATTCTACAGGGCTAGGCCCATTTAAGTTAGAGGACCTAGTCCTCTCTTTGGTTTTCCAGTGGTGTGGTTGCCCCCCCCCCCCAATAGTTAAGCTCTGTTTTAGTTAGAGGACTTAACTAATTCTTCCTTGTCCCTTAGCATTGTTTTTTTTCAGTAGTTATGTCTAAAGAATCTAAAGAAAAGGACCATAAAGATTTGGGTTTTAAAAAAATGCCAAAAATCCACGCAGAAAATGTCCATAATGGACGGGCATAGTGTATGCATATACTGTTTAGGGGCCATTCACTTGCAGGTGACTTGTACTTTTTGTCATTCCATTAGTTCGAGTCCTTCAAGAAAGGAAAAGCAAGCTGATATTGAAAGGTCTCCTCAAACCATCCTTTGAGGAAGATTTGGGTAGTTCTTTCTCCTCACAATCTACAAGGTCTCCTTCTAGCAGGAAAGAAAAGACTGTGCAAAGGTCTTCTCCAGTGTCCTCCGAGATATCTGGACCTCCTGAAAAAATCTCAAAAACCACCAAGGCTCTCACCTCATCGGCTCCATTGCCTTCTGAACCAATTGAGGTTATTACGATTGATATGCCTGTATCGGCCCCAAGTACTTAGGAGCCAAAAAAAGATTCTGTAGCTCGGAGCCAGTCAACAGATATCCCACCGGTCTACCCTACATTGAGATAATCTATTTTTCAGAGATCTCGCTCTCCAACTCTTTCTTCTAGGTCCTCTAGTAGCCTATCGGATGAAGATGCGGAGAGGGTGGTGAGCAGACTCTTGAAGGTGCCGGAGCTGGCAAATTTGCTCTCCGCTCCTGCCCAACTGGCTTCGGAGCTGTCAAAGTCCTTGTCTACCGCTGCTGTTTCTCCTCTGAACCATTCTGGTCTTTCAGAGCCAGAATATTCAGTACTGCTTGCAGTAGAACCTTTGGCTCCAGCACCCCAAGTGGCTTTTTCGGGACCAGTATCTGCTACGACACTCTCTCTGTGCCATCCGTAGTGTCTAGGAGCTGAAGTTCACCAGTTGGTCCCGAGGAGATTCTTGGACCTGAGCCTCTTTGGTTCCGAGTCTACCTCTTGGTGCTTCAGCTCGCCTGAGCTTGGCTCCTACATCAGTGTTGGAGCTGATCTCCTTGGAACTGGGGCTACTTCTGCTTCTTCAGAACCGATGGTGTCCTTGGAGCCGGGGTCAGCCCTCGAGCTGATGAGAAGTGTGCTGGCCAAATCTACAGCTCTACGCAAGGATGCTGGTGTTTTCCCCCAAAAGCACCAGCTTCTGTCTTGGTGCCACCCTATCCACAGGACAGTAGAGATCCACAGCCTCAGGAACACCCTTTGGGTGGTCCCCATTCTTCTGAGACCTCCCCTGAATACCTTTCTGAGGAGCCTCTTTGGAAGAAAACATGCAAGAGGAAGCATGTAGACTCACCTGATGAGTCTGTCACTTCTGACACTGACCTCAAGGAGTCAGAAGGGTCCCCACGGTCGTCCTCTGATTGATATCTCCTTTGTAGATATCCTTGAGATCCTAAAGCAGAGAGTTGGCTGGCCCACCATCACCCATTCTGATGTGTCAGTATACCTGAAGGCTTTCGGATTTCAACCTTCAGCCTCTTGGGTGTCTCTGCCTTTTGACGAGCTCATAGACTTGGTCGGTCAAAAGGCTTGGGAATCTCCTGACATCATGGAACCAGTCCCTAGGAGGCCAAACAAATTTCTCTCAGCCCCCAAGGAAAAGGATTTCTTGACAAAAGGTGTGCCGGTAGATGGTATGGGTGGTGGCAGCATCCACCTAGAAGGAGCTTGCAGAGACATCCTCATCTGTCCATCCGCCAAATAAGGAGTCACAAACGATGGACAGATATGGGAAGCGTGTTTTTTCTTCAGTATCTTTTACCCTTAGATCGCTGAATTATCTTACCCATTTTACAAGGCTTCAGAGAGATCTCCTGAAGGAACTAGGAGATACTCTACAAGGTACTTTAACTGAGGGGGTACCAGAAAAGGTTACCACTCCGTTATCCACCTTAAACTCCATTGTGAACTCCTGTAGGAGGCTGATATAATACACAGCAGATGGAGCGAGTAGGGCAGTGGGTTCAGGAGTTTTCATGAGAAGACAGTCCTGGATGCACTTGTGTAACTTCAGAAACCTTTAAGTCTACCTTTACAAATGCCCTTTTGAGAGTTTCTCACTGCTTGGACCAAAAGTTAAGTATAAGCTCACCAGATGCGAGCAGGAAGAGAAAACTCTCTCTGCCATTGGAGTACGTTTTTCTGTCCCTTCAAGACCCTATCCTAAATGGCGGAAAGGCGGAAAGATGTGGTTCAAGAAATCCCAGAGATTTTTCCCAGATGCATGAGGTGATTCCTTCCCCAGGGGCAGAGGGGGAGGGAATAATGGTAGACGCCGTCCTAGAGGCAGACAGGGTTCGCAGAATCAAGGCAACCGTGATTAGTTTGGTGGACGTCCTTATCAGCGCTCCTGAAAGGAGGCCTGACTGTGCTACTCTGGAGTCAGTCGGGGGACGTTTATCTTTGTACCCAGAAGCCTGGCACAATATCACAAAAGACAAGTGGGTACAAAACATAATATCCAGAGGATACTTCATACCCTTCTCCTACCCCCCTCCTCGGACCAGGAAAATCCTGAATGTTCCACCCAATCACAGGGATCAAGCAACTGTAGAGATTCAAAAGTTGCTAAACAAAAGTATCATCCAGTCTGTCCCCGCAGACCAAATAGAATTCGGAACTTACTTGAAATTCTTTTTAGTGCCAAAAAGAAAAAGGGACTGGAGGCCCATATTGGCTCTCCACAAACTAAACAAATTAGTAAAGAAGTCCAAGTTCTGAATGGTGACACTGCAGTCTATACTCCCTCTTTTAGGGAAAGATAGTTGGATCTGCTTGATAGACCTCCAAGATGCATGCTACCACATTAAAATGGACAGAGCATCGAGGAGTCACTCATGCTTCGGCTGGGAGCCAGTCACTATCATTTTCGTGCTCTGCCCTTTGGTCTCACTACAGCCCCCAGAGTGTTCAAATGCATGGCAGTAGTAACGGCTCACTTGAGACGTCTTGGATTCCGAGTGCTTCTGTACCTGGACAACTGGCTCCTGACTGCCACCACCAAGAAATCTACTTCAGCAGGCCAGAGCCATGACTCTACAAGTTCGTGCTCAGCTAGGCATTACAATAAACTTGCAGAAACCTGCCTTGTCGCCCTGTCAGCATGTTACTTTTATAGATGCATAAATGGACACCATTTCAATGATGGCACACCTCCCCACCAACAGAATTGCGAATCTCAGATAACAGATATTGCTCCTTCTTCCCAAACACAAGGTCAAAGCAAAGATAGTGTTTAAACTATTGGGAACAAGGGCCTCAACCATAACCCTTGTTCCATTAGCCAGGATGCATATGAGAATCCTACAGTGGTTACTCTTCTCCCAGTGGTTGCTTCAGGAACTTCCTCTGTCTCATCCAATTATAATAGAAACTTGCAAGAAGGATCTTCGTTGGTGGATTCAGTCCAATGACTTAACCATCGGGAGACCATTCATTCCACTTCAACCTGTTGCCACTATGACTATGGTTGCTTCCCAGATTGGGGGGGGGGGTGGCATTACCTGGGAAAGGCAGTCTAAGGCATATGGCAGGAACACGAGGCCCATTTGCACATCAGTGTTCTAGAGATGAGAGCAGTGCTTGTGGAATTGCAAACACTCCACAGCTCTCTACCTCTAGGGACGATTGCAATCCAGTTAGAAGGAGGAACCAGATCATACCCACTTTGTCGAGAGTCCCTGAGGGTTTGGCAGTGGGCAATATCTTCCCAACGCTTTCTAGTCGCAACGCACATCCCGGGGAAGTCCAGTGTGATAGCCAACAAGCTCAGCAGGGCAATTTTGATGCCTCACGAGTGGTCTCTGAATCAAAACATAGCGGAAGAGATCATCTGCAAATGGGGGTCAGCCTTGCTGCGATCTTTTTGCCACCCCTATGAACGCCAAATGCAGCAGCTACTTTGCCCTGACCCCCCCTCCAGGGGAGAACACCGAGAGATGCACTTGTTCACAATTGGCCCTCGGGACTTCTGTATGCTTTTCCCCCATTTCCCCTCATATCAAAAGTCATTCAGAAAACAAAATCCTTGGGAAGCAAGATGATTCTCATTGCTCCATACTGGCCTCGTCAGATTTGATCTCCCTTTCTCAGGCCTCATCTACTGGAGGATCCATGGATTCTGGACTCGGTTCCAGATCTGCTGACATATATGTCGGGAACATTCCATCCATCTCTCCATACCCACAAATTAACAGCTTGGCTGCTCCACTTCCAACCTTAGTCAGGCTTCAGGATTTTTTCACTCCAACAGTAAAGCATATCTTGCTATCTTCTCATAAGCTTTCTGCCAAAAAACTGTATGCTAGTGAATGGAAATGATTTTCTTTTTGTGCACAGACCACATAGATCCCTTTACTGCCCCAATTTCGGCAATTTTAAGACTTGGCTTCAGAACTCTTCCAACAAGGCTCAGCTGCTGCCACAATTAAAGTTCAGCTGGCAGCTATCTCCAATTTCCACTTAGGGCAGCGTACATCTAACATGATGGCACACAGACTGTGTAAAGTTGGAAAGGTACTTCATTACTGAGACCTCCATTTAAAGAACCTGTCCCTCCTTGGGATTTAAATTTTGTCCTTTCACACTTAACCTCACCACCCTGTCATCCACTTGCGATTTAAAATTCCTCTTTTGGAAAACGATCCTTCTTTGTAGCCATAACCTCAGCTAGAAAAGTTTCAGAGGTACAAGCGCTTTCAGTCAAGCTTCCTTATTTGATTTTCCATAAAGACAGGGTTTCCCTTCGAACTAACCCTTCCTTCATCCCTAAGATTTGCTCCCAATCCAATATTAACCAAACTGTTGAACTTCCAGTATTTTTCTCTAACCATACTAACACGACAGAATACATACTTCACCAACTTGATGTGCATAGGCAACTTCCACCACAGAACTAAAGAGTTCAGGAAGTCAGACCGGTTATTCATAGCCTTTTCGGAAGCAAGAAAGGGTATGCCAGTCTCTAAAATCACATTCTCTAATTGGCTTTCTAATTGCATAACTTTTATATACTCTTCCAATAACAAGGAACTCCCCTTCAAGGTTAGAGGTCATTCAACCAGATCAGTAGCAACGCCCACTGCCTTTCAAGCCAGGATTTCAATGGACAGTATTTGTGCAGCCGCAACTTGGGCAAGCCCACATACCTTTATTACTCATTACAAAGTTGACTTGGCCTCCAAGGATAGAGCTTCCTTTGGTTCCACGGTGCTCAAGAGTGTATTCCCATGAGCCACCCGAGAAAAAGGTACTAGGGTTGCTGTCCCACATGTAAGAATGAAGGCGAGATTGGACTACATAACATAAAGAAGTTATGTACTCATCATAACATTCCATGTTTGTAGTCCATCTCGCCCTTCATTCTTACGAACCCACCCACCTACCCCTGGCCATATAGTCTGAGGACCTGGTTTGAAATTTTGCTCTTTCCTTATGTTGGAGACCATTCACTATTATTTCTCCTTTACCTTGAGGGTACAGTATAACCATTTCTATTATGTTAGCAGCAAACAAGATCTGAGGATTGATACCACTGCATTATGGGATACCTACCTTGCCACAAGCCGACTTAGAACTTTGTAACTGGCAGAGTCAGAGCCAAGGATTGGCTCCGAACCCACATGTAAGAATGAAGGGCAAGATGGGCTACAAATACAGAACATTATGGTGAGTACAAGATTTATTTTTTTCAAAACTCAAGATTGTGATGCTTTATATTGCTTCCTCATAATCCATTTTTCATTTTGTGTACTAAGACATTTTTAATTTCTAATATCAGAGCTGGAAAACCAGAATATGTGAACTTCTGCATCCGTATACAAAGAATGCACAAAATGATATTTGCAGTCATATAAAAATAAAGTGAAATATTCCTGTTGCTAAATTTTGGCTATTCTAACTGTCAGAACAGTTCTTGTTAATTTATCAGTACCATGATACTGTATATTGCTTCCCTAGCATCACTTTTACAAGTGCATTGCATGGTAAAATTAATGCAGCATTCAAATCCTGTACTACCCAGCAAGAATACATGAGTTTCTACATTCAGAAGGCGGATCACTAAGTCATATATACAGTCCTCTGTAATAGTGAAATTTTCCTTTTGCTTACAGTAGCTCATTACTTCTCATATTGTCACAGAATAGCAGTTGTCAAAAAATGAAAATCATTTAAAGTGAAATGTCGCTTTTATATATATTTGACTATAACTTTTCACTTTTGTGATTTAGATAGCTGCAGTTGTCAGAAGTACAAAGGTAATGCTAGAGATTTTCACCATGCTGATTTTCTCCCATAACTGCATTTGTGATTTGCATAGTGATTTCAATCGGCTAGTATGTATTTTGGATTTGAATATTAGCCTGTTGAAGCATGCCTTGAGTGAAATAATTTGAATTTTACACATGCATGCTAGCAAACATAAAACCATCTGTTGTGCTTTCTGAGCACCTCCTCCTGCTCTCAGGCCCTGTTAAAGTGACATACTGATTTTGGATATGCTCACTTTTCTGCTGACATTTCTTGAAATAGTGACAAAACATTCTTTAGCTGTAAATATGTTTATAACAAAGGTACATTTTTAACTGCTTCTATTTTTTGATGAGTTACCTCCACATTATAGCCATCTGTTGCTTTTTAAATTCCTGCTCATGCTTAAAATCCTGTAAATTATTACTGTGTGTGTCCTAGACAAGCGACATCGCTAAGTATCAGTTCTGCCCTTGTTGGTTTACTAAAAAAATCTCGACTCTGAGTACGGCTTCTTGTAATAATTAAAAAAAATCCTAACCTTGCACTGCAGTTCCCCCACCATTTAACCATACCTGTTTATAATGTTACAAGAGGTGCTTATTCCCCCTGTGCCATCACTTCCCTTACTGATACCAGCATGTGCCCCAGTGTCCTTATCAGACTGTAATATAAAGAAAAAAAGTCTTTATATTTTTCCCCTTCTAATATGTCTGTCTATTGTGATCTGCTGCATATTCAGTGATCATCTTCCTGCAGACGTGCTTTCCCATCTTTATCACAGAAATTTGCCCTCAGAATCCATACAGTTGCCATCTTGAGTAGCAGCCCATTTTCATACAGGCTGAATCAGGCATGAAATGTTGTAAGCAGCATTGTTTATTGTGGAACTGTCAGTGGACAGCCACAGTTTAACAATTTTCTAACAGTTATGGCCGCATATGTTCAACATGCTGTCTGCTGCACCCTTCTTCATAAGCTGTGGTATTGCCAGGCCATCCTGATTTCACAGAGCTACTATAGAAATCACTGTTAAAGATGGGACTGTGTAACAGGATGAGGATTGCTAATTGTATGCATCTGCATATAATTTTGATGATGTTTGCTTGTAACTTCACAGTTTGTCTTTCAGGTTCAGATTTTTAGCAGGTCCTATATGGACCCCACTTCAAGAATGACAACACTGTCACTGAATAGTTTCATTTGGATACATTTTCAGGTTTTAAACAGAATTTTTTATTTTTTAATATTAATTTCATAAGTCAGTGTTCTAAGATGGGTATATTGAAAAGCTGGGTGCAGAATTGTTAAACTGCCACACTTTGAGCATTGGTTCATTTGGTAACCTTGGTTACTTAATGCATTACCTTTTCTTTGAAGCACTTAATGCATTGTAGCTTCCCTTTCTTGGATCAAGGCAGAAATGTTAATCTTCCACTATAAAAATATTTTCATTTTTTATGAAATCCCCATCCGGACACAGAATGAATATTTGTATTTACTGCATCATAAAGATGCAGTATGTTATGTGAAATTTAGGCAAACGCTTCCTACCACAAGTCTACCATTAATGTCTTTTTTCCTTTGTCATCTCTACTGAAGACCCTCTATCAATCCATATTATTACTTTACTTTTCCTTTGCCTCTGATATTCTGTTGAATGTCACCCTGAAGTCATTTCTTTGTCAAGTTCACGTACTCCTTTACTCCACATTTGTCTCATGAAACATTAAACTAACTTTTAGTGTACATGTACACACTGATGTTTGTCCTGCTTATCTCCTAAGTAGTTGCTTCTTTTCATCTCCATTTTAATCTGTCACATTTTTCAAGGCCCCACCAATCCTCTTTTAACTTACATCAACCATACAAACTATGTTCATTTTCAAAAAATTAGATTTTCTCCGTAGGTAGAAGCAGTTGTCCTAAATTGATGGCTGCATCTACAGGCATTGCCTGTTCTAAAATTAAGATTACTGTGGCAAGTCCCAATCTCCCCTTTTTAAGTTCTTTGGTATTCTTTTCAGTGTGTTTGTCATCCCCTCACTGTAATTTATTTTCTATGTAGTGGTCCTGCACTTCAGTTTGATATAGCAAAGCCTGAAATGATGCACTGAGTTTCACATTCCACAAAATAAGCGTTTGATGGAACTGACTTAGATTTGTTTTCATTAGTGCCAAAGAAAAACTAACAAAGTAAGTGTTTCCTACAGGAAGCAAGCCCATCTGTACCCCTCATATTGGGGTCTGTACCCCTACACCTTAATATATACTGACTCCAAGATGGCACAGCAGTGAGGAAATGGGGAAAATGCCTTAACTCTGTTGTCCACCAAACTTGCAGTAACACACACACACACACACTGTTATCCATCAACATTGTATTTACTTTCTGTCTCTCCTTCTCACACACGCACACCCAAAAGAAGCTTCAGCCATCTCCTTTACACCCTTATGCTGCTGATAAAACATCCCCTATTCAAATACACATATCTAGCAGCCAGCCTCAACCACATGCAGTCATTGGTCCAGAACATGTTCACACAGAATTACACCCACCAGTCTTGCAGCTTTCTAAATTTATACTTTACAAGAGCAGTATTTAAAACTTGTCCCTGTTTTTGGATCTTTGACCCCATTGTTTTAGGCTTTGTCCTGATTTCTTGCGCTAAGAATTTGAGAGGTATGTCCCCCAAACACAGCTTTCATGAAAAGCAGAGGCATATGTTACTTTTTTCAGTGACCAAAATGAAGCTAATAATATAAATTTGGAAGGTGTGGGTGGCTTGCCCCCACATTGGGAATGTAAGTCTGATTATAGGGTTTAATCTTCCTCAGTTGTAGTGAAAGGATTTACTATATCAGTGTCTTAAAATCAAGATGAATGTGCATTAAAATAATGCTTGGCTTTGCTGCATTGTTGCCTGTCAAACAAACTAGCTGCTACTTGTGTAGATGTTACTTTTTTCAGTGACCAATGTAAGGCTAATGATATAAATTTGGAGGGTGGCTTTTTCGGAGCCACCCCCTGCATAAAAACATTTAAATTTCAGCAAGCCTGATTATCAGTGGGTTTAATTTTCCTGAGCCATAGTGGAAGGATTTACTATATCTTTGTTTTAAAATCAAGAAGAATGTGCATTAAATTATGTTTGGCTTTGCTGCATTGTTGCCTGTCAAGCAGTGTAGCTGCATTGTTTGCTCTCTTTCTTTAAATGTCATGGGGATCCCTTCAGTAGTTTGTCCATGTATGCACAAGCATTTCATTGATATCAAAATGAATCATTTCCCCCCAATAATCACTTTGGTAGTTTATCCATGTATGATGCACAAGCACTCAAATGACACCAAAAGGAATCATTTCCAACAAAGGTCCCTTCAGTAGTTTGTCCATGTGTGCACAAGCACCAGAACTAATCTTTTCCCACAAAGATACCTTCAGTAGTTTGTCCATGTATGCACAATAACCAAAAAATGAAACATTTTCCACAACAACCCCTTCAGTAGTTTCTCTATGTATACAAAAGTGTTCAGATGATACCAGAAGCAAACATTTCCCCAAACAATCCCTTAAGTAGATTAGAACACTCAAATGACACTAAAATTAATATTATTCCCCCCAAAGATCCTTTCAGTAGTCTGTCCAGGTATACATTAGCACTTCAAGGACGTGGAAATGAAGCATCCCCCCCACAAAGATCCCTTCAGTACTCTGTCGAGGTATGCATAAGCACTCCAATAACACCAAAATAAAACATTTTCCCCACCTTCTTCAGCAGTCTGTCCAAGTGAGCAAAAGCACCAAAATGAAACATTTCCCCCCTACGACTCCCTCACTAGTCTGTCTGAGTAAGCACAAGCACTCCACTGACACCTAAATGAAACATTTCCCCCATTGACTTCCTTCAATAGTCAGCCCAAGTATACACAAGCACCAAAATGAGACATTTCCTGCATTGATCCCTTCAGTAGTCAGTCCAAGTATGCACAAGCACCAAAATTAAATATTTCCCTCAATGAGCCTTTCAGTATGTCCAAGTATGCACAAGCAGCAAAATGAAACATTTCTGCCATTGATCCCTTCAGTAGTCTGTCCAATTATGCGCAAGCACCAAAATGAAACAATTCCCCCAACGAAACCCTTCAGCATTCTGTCCATGCATGTATGCAGAAGCATCAAAATGAACTAGTAAGTAACCCTACTGACATCAGAGACTTGTTTTTTTCTGCCCAAGTCTCTCTCCCCACACTCAAATTTGTGCCCACCGTGAGTAATTTTGATTGGGAAAACACTACATCCTTCAGCTCGCTGTGGACAACAATACAGCCCAAGGCACTGTCTGTCTTGAATTGTGGCACTGCCCCAAAAGACCTGTGATTGACTGCACAGGTAGGTAGAGGGGGAAGTGCCAAAT
Organism: Protopterus annectens; assembly: GCF_019279795.1. Classification (NCBI taxonomy): domain Eukaryota; kingdom Metazoa; phylum Chordata; order Ceratodontiformes; family Protopteridae; genus Protopterus; species Protopterus annectens. The sequence continues at coordinate 971,667,995 of NC_056744.1, forward strand.
CAAGATGATGTAAGCAAGTACAGGCAGCACATAGGAGCGTACTGGACACCATCCTTTTAGGACATGTTTCCATTTCCTTTAGAGAAATAAAAAGCATTATTTTCAGTCAATTTTTTTTTTTAATTTTACTTTGGTGATTTGCACTCTGGACAGGACAGCACTCAGGGTGATTACCCCATTCACCCCTTCCTAGCTACATTCACCCCTTCCTAGCTACACTACTGCATAGCAGTTCACAATAATATTAGTACATTCCCTAAGGTTTTGAGAATTATTATTGGCAACGTATATTTGTCTGTGTATTCGGGCTAACCTCCATTTAATTTCTTCATTTTCTGGTTCCTAACTAAATAAACATGTTATTTGAATTTAGAAAAAAAATATTCAAACTGAACCTTGCATGATGAAATAAATCTTCAGAAATATATTTATTTAACTTCATGATAGTGTATAATAATTTTCAGTCATTCACAATAACGTTTAATTAAAATTTCTATAAATTCACACCGTAGACATTCAAAAAAGACAACAATTCTGAGTAAAATTGTGTATCTTCCATTGTCTTATTTGGAAATTTCTGTAATTGAGTCATTTGGGGACTTTGTCTACATTCATGGAAATATAAGATATCTATTTGGTGAGACGTGTACTTAATAATTTCTTGTTTATGGCATCTATTTGACAAGAAAGATAATTATGTGAAGTTAATTCAGTGTGCATGGAATCAGAAAGTGCTAGTGGTACGAAATGTTTATTAATAATCTTTTATTTTATTTATTTATTTATTTTATTGCATTTGTTTACTGGGAAGGTCCACTGGGCCTGGGTGAGCCCGTTTTTAGTGGATCCCTGTGGAGAAAATCTCCACATACAGTTAAATCAGATACAAATACATTCAAGAAATAACGGGTATTACAGAGTATATATATATATATATATATATATATATATATATATATATATATATATACACACATACACACTGTGGTGGTGGTGCTGCGGTAGTGTTGTCGCCTCACAGTAAGACGCTGTTCGATTCTCAGCTAAAACGTCTTCTGTATGGAGACATGCGGGAATGGGCATATACCTTCATTGAAGGTTGTGCATCAGAGCTGGCAACTCGGTACGTAAAAATCTACTGCCAATCATTAGCGGACTGGAGTTCCGCTGTGGCGACCCCTAACTGGGAAAAGCCGAAAGACACAAAAATATATATACACATACACAGTCTCAAGCTTGGACATAGTATGAGCAGAAAGATACATATTATTTATATACATAATACTCATTTACATTATGTAAAGTAATTAACATTGTTGATGGACTTTATGCAAAAAGAAAATCAGTTTAGAGATTCTATATTGCTGAGGGTTTATACAAATGGGACTACAGATTTGTGATATTAATTGTTAGAGATTCGAGGTGTGAACAGAGGATATTATCAAGGCAGAGTAATAGCACAAGTGGTTAGTTATGGAAGTGAGAAATGGACAGACAACAATGTAAAGATGGAGTAAAGTGCAGGTATAGCAAAAGGGGTTGGATTATAGAGAGTGTTGATAGACACACATGCGAGCCAGGGAGTAGTGTGGTTTAAAGTAGGCGGAGCAGTTTTTAGAGAAAGCTGTTTTGGCATGAGCATAGCCAGACAGAAGAGAGATGTTGTCTATGGGACTTCTTAAAGAGAACAGGATTACTGATGGAAGTGATTAGAGCTTGGAGGGTATTCCATAGTTTAGAGACAGTGAATGTTTACAACATTTGACCAGCTGAGAGATTAGGTTTTTCTACTTTGAGCAGTGTTTTGTTTTCAGATCTGGGAGGTCTGTTTGGGTGATACAAAGACAGTATGGAGGAAAGAGAAGGGCAAGCTGATGGTTTATGCATAATTTTATTTGCAGTAGTTAACTGTAGGTAAGTGAGATAATGTGGAAGTTCAAGTCAGTTTAGTTGATGTTGGGACAAACATTGGTGTGCTGAGAATTTTTTGCGTTTGTAACAAATTTGGCGACCTTATTGTAACATGAGTCAGGTTTGTTTTTTTAGAGAGGACTGGATATTGGTAAGTATATGGGCACTATATAATAGGGATGGTAGTAGAAAGGATGAGGCTAGGGCCTTTTTTGCAGTGGGGTTAAGGAAATAGTTGCGTCTTTACAGGGCACCCACCTTTTGATCTGTTTTTTTGATGTTGCTGTGGATATGGAGGTCGAATGTTATGTTTTCGTCAATGATGACACCTAACAGTTTAGTGCTTGAAACAACTTCTATAGTAGTATGGTTCTTGGAGTGGACAAGAGAATTCATTCTTGTTAAGGGGGTAGTTTTTTGGGGGGTGAATAATAGGAGTTTAGTTTTATTGAAGTTTAGATTGGGGTTGGTATTTGGCATCCAAGTTTCATTTGATATAAAAGCGTCTTGGGTTAGTAGTTGTAGCTCAGAAGTGGATTTGGCAGTGCAGATGATTGTAGAATCATCTGCATATTGGATCATGGTGCATTGAGTAAGAGTGTTACGGAAGTTGTTAATGAAGATACTAAATAGAAGGGGGCCCAACATGGCGCCTTGGGATACTCTTGTGGTTATGTTGAGGAAGGTTGAGTAGGATTGCTGCCATTTTGTGGATTGTTGTCTACCAGTGATATAGTTTGAGAACCAGTTTAAAGTTGGGGGTGAGGTACCTAAATTGCAGTTTTTGGTGAGTAGAAGGGATATGGGATACTGTATCAAAGGCTTTGAGAGGTCAAGGAAGAGTGAAGAGACAGTTTAGCTGGCATCACGAGCCCTATTTACTGTATCTGTAAAGGAAATGAGAGTGGTGTTAATACTGTAACCTGGCCTGAAATCATGCTGAGTGGGAAAAAAAGTTGGTTTTTAACTAAATGGTTAAGAAGCTGAATATGGACACGTTTTTCCTAATACTTTGGAGATGGAGGAGAGAATAGCGATGGGTCGGAAGTTGGAGATGTCAGAGTTATTGCCATCTTTATGAAGTGGAAGAATATATGCTTTTTTTCTGATATGTGGTAGAAGGGATTCCTGAATTGATCTGTTAAGGAGTATATTGATGGGGTAAGCAATGGAACTTGCGGATAGTTGTAAGAATTCTGCAGGTAAATTGTCTGGAGCATTAGTGCAAGGTTTGAGTTTTTGAAGGAGTTTTTTTTTTTTTTTTGGAGTGGAGGTAGGTATAGGTGAGAAAGAAAAACTAGGTAGAGAGAGAAAGGTGAGGAATGTGATGATAGTCAGGTGAGTTGGGGTTAGTAGGTGGGAAGGGGACGGTGAGATAGCTATGGTGTCAATGAAGTATGAGTTAGAGTGAGGCTGTCTCTGAGGGTGTTTTATCTGGGTGTGGGCATGGATTATTGTGTGTGCCTGGATGAAGCAGGGAATTGATTGCTCCCCAGAATTTCTTTGGGTTTAGTTTATGTTGGTCCTGAAGACTTTGGAAGTATTCTTTTTTATTTTTAATGACTAGTTGTTTTGCCTGATTATGTAGCTGTTTATATAGCGTGAAGTCAGAAGGATTTTTATGTTTCTGCCAGGCTTTTCGAGCATTATCTTTTGCAGACATGATTTGCTTTGCGGGTTTGGTGAGCCAGCTGGCCTGATTAGTCTTGACTCTTTTTAGTCGGGGTGGGACTAAACTATTTAAGATGTTAAGAAATGTTGAATTAAAGAATTCAACTGTGTCATCAAGAGGGAGAGATTTTAATGCTGCCCAACTGATACTTTGTACGATTTCATTAAAGGTGTCAAGGGAGAAGTGAGATAAGTCTGTGAATTGTTTAAGTTGGTTTGTACTTACAGCTGAGGTGATTTTACGTATTATAAAGGCTAGTAAGTGGTCACTAATGCTATTTGGTAGTGTGCCAGATGTGGAGATTTTATTATGGTCAGAAACTAGGATCCAGTCCAGGATTGAGCCTCTGTCAATTTTATTGCTGGGTGTAGCTTTATTGGTTATTAGCTGGGTATAATTATATATGTTAATGTTGGGGGGGGGGTCCTGGTTAGTGATATCAGTCCAATTAATGTTAACGTCCCCTAAGATGATAGTTTTGTTTTTAATATTGTTAGCTGACCAGGCAACAATATCATCTAGTATAGGAATGTTATTACCGGGGTGATGTATAGTACCATGACACAGAGGCATTTACAGTTATTCAGTTTTAGGAAGGCTACTAGCAACTCTGCTGTGGAGAATTGTGGGATGGGTGTAGTGTATGGGACTACAGTAAAGGTATTTGGGTATATCAAGACAATGCCTTAACCTTTTTTCTGTAGCCTGTCTGTTCTAAGACAGTTATAGTGAGGGCATAGGCATTCTGCATCTTTGATATATGGTTTAAGCCAAGTCTCTTGGCCATGTCTTTTGCTTGAAATTAGCAAAATTTCTTTATTTACTGTCTGACTGTATATTATCCATAGCTGCCGATGTTTGTGGTTGATTGTTCATAGGTACCATATTTGCACTGAAGTTTACTACTCCAAATTGGCTCACATAACATGGCATTTGTTTCATTAAAACTGTTAAATTGCTACTCCCAGATTATCCTTATAACTGAGATCTTCCACTGTCATTTGTAAATTATTAGAAAATAAATCTTGGGAAAATACGTGGCTTTTCCGGCTGAAAAATCACACAAAAACTAAATGAAAACACAAATGGTCAAGCTAGACTGTCGCTTTCACAGAAAAATTGACAGCTAATAAATAAAAAGGTGATCTCTTTCAAAGGCTAAGTGTCTTGATCATCAAGTAACAGACTTCATCAAAATCCATTCAGACACACTTACCAGCTCCTTATATGCTCAAGTTCATTTTATGTTTAAGTCATATGACAAGACAAACCAATCAAATATATAAAAAGAATCTACATACTGTAAGTTAAATACTGTGTTTAATCATTAAAACAGTCTTTATATAAATACTGTCATTCACATCTGGAAATTCATTGACATCTGTTTTATTTTGCCAGACCAGTTCATGGTAGAGAACATAATAGGTTCACATGTAAATAGTAGGGTAGCTACCCTTGTGGGCCATTTTAAGCCTAGCCAGTTTCCCTTTTGGTTCTTGAAATAACCTTTGCCATTTGGTGTCAGATTCACCTTATCCATCCAATGACTAATAATGATAGATTACCCTTACTGAAAATAACTAGGAGCATACCAAAGTTAATTTGAGGGGACCCATTCTTGGAATAAAATATTTAGAAGTTGCCTCTGTCCTTTTTTCCAAAATAAAAAAAAATATTAAAATATAAACATGATTGGCTATGTATGTCTGGAATATTGCTGACCAGGACAAATAAGTCACCAAATAAATTAAGCCTTGTGTACCTCAATTAAAATGGTCCTTATTGCGTATTGTGTGACCATAATGGTACCATCATGTACATTGTTTACGTGTTCTGCTTTTAAGCATTCCTACTTATTTGGAAGAGAATATCATATTGTTCTTTTACAGCTTCTCAACAGTCATATTATTTTTATATAGAAATTTAGGACCATCACCCAGTTTAGCAAAATGATGTCTCAAACCTTTCAGTGCATGTCAGTAATATCCTTAATGACATATTGTCATTTGAAAAGTACAAAACCATATTAGCAGTGCATCCTTAAACATGCTGCGCCAGATTATGTAAAAGCCTGTTTGCTCTTTTTTAATTATAACCACTGTGATGCAGTTAGGAATAAGCTGTTTAGGTTGTTTTCTATCTAAAATCATTTGTTTGAGAATGTCTGCTTGTAATGTAAAAAAAAAAAAAAAAAAAAAATCAACCTAGAAACCCTCAGTAATCATCCCTTTACTTTTAATTCTAAAAAGGCTAGCAAAATGAATGTATGCGTTTGTAAAAGCTGGTTTCTGCAGTTCTTTCCAATTGTTTGTGGTGAAAGCTTTTGCTAATAGTTATGTCAAGTTAATTAACTTTAACATTCAAGCTGCAAAGGCAACACTACAGAAAATAGACATTCAGAGTTAACAGCTGCAGCAGAATTACACAGTAATTTTCATAAAGGCAAATAACTGCTGAAAACTGTCATACTTATGATACTGCAATAGCGGTCTCCCACAAAACAGATGAATCACACAGGTAAAAAGTAATTGTATGTACAAGAGAGAGTGCATTCTTAACCAGCACTGCCTTTTCCCAGATTTCTACTCAAACATTACTTGAAACTGAGGCAGTATTTTATATACCAGCAAATAATATTCCACTGACTAAAAAGAAAGCTTGGATAGTGTATTGGTGAAAAGGCCTTTTAGTGGCTTCTTGCAGCATCTAGTGATCGTCTTTAGCAGGACATGATATCTTGCATCGAAAGAGAAGCAAATGAGTCACGGGGAATAAATATTTATGCCTGGAGGTATTTCAGTTGTAGAACTTTATGAAGTAAGGCAGTGTGGTTATTGGCTAACCTTACACTGAGGTGATAATTGTAGAGAGATCAAATGGGCCAGTATCAGTAGAACTGTCTATAGAAGTGAGTCAGCCATTCAGCAGGTAGTCCTCAAATATAGAGCTGACCTTAAGTGCAGTCTTTACCTCTTGCCTTACTCACTAATTAACTTGTATTGGTTACAGACTTGAACCCGCAAAAGTTGACTGAAGGTCTGTAAAGTCTGCGCCATTGTTGTGAATACCACACTGCAGCTGCCTCACCTTATCCCTTTTTACTGTTACCCATCCCAGTCCCTTTTGAACGAGTCAAGTCGTGCTCCACACAGCCCAATATAGGAACATGTTCCAGTGGTTTATCTCCTTTATCTTTGAAGAGTTATTGCATAAGTATGATTTGCAAGTTGTTCATAGTTTGGAGATTGCGATCTGTCTTGCCATCCTCAATAATACTTTCCTTTTATTTTTAGCCCCCTTAACATCAAATGTTGAGTTATTAGAATAAGAGGGGTAAGTCTCCAAAAGATCAGGTGCTGAGATAACTTACATTTCATGTATCTTTTTTTTAATTTAAAAGTCATAAATCCGTGATATTAAATTAAAACAAATATTTTTCTATCCACAGAATTTCTTAAAATGATCATGTCTAGCATTAATGCTCCTTGTCCTATCCCTCTGGCATGTCTGCTGTGGTAAGGCTCAGTTCTGGGCTCATTGTTTATAAAGGCATTATTTGTAAGAGAGGTTTTACCTAACATTTTTATGCTGGCAGCATGCAGCTGTACCTATCCATTTTGTGTCCCCCCTTAAACATACTAGTTTCATACTTGGAATGCATTCATAGCTGGCTAGTCAGTAATCTGTTGGAGCTCAGTATCTTCAAGGCAGTGGTTATGGGCATTTATATCACCATTCATAATTCACCTACTCCAGTTTTTTTTCTCTATTATTATTTGCAGTGGTGAAGAACTGTATGTAGAAGCTATGAAATTTAGGTAGTAGTGATTGAAAGTAATATTGCATTCTAGCACAAGTGCCTGCTGTTGTCAAGTCCTTGTATTTTCATTTGAGGAATATCTTCTTTGTTAAGCACCTTATTCCACCAGCAAATCTTCCTGCGGTGGTACATGCTTTGCTGACCTCGATGCTAAACTGCTGCAGTGCCCTGAACTTAGGTCTTCCAGACTTAGAACTTCACCATCTACAACTGGTGTAAAGCTGCACAGCTAAACTATTTGCTCTGGGTTGTGTCATTAACATCATATTACACCAGTACTGTGGAACTTGCACTGTTTGCCAGTTTTGTCACATGCCATTTACAAGGTTGTAGTCTTGCCCGATCTTGCAATAAATAATTTTGGTTACCCTTACCTAAGGGAGATCTTTGTCTGGCACTGTCCTGTAATTGCCCTAGGCTTCTCCATCCTTGAGGTGTTTGGGATCCAAAAGGTCTGGCTTGATTTATCACACAACTCTTCATTTGCTTGTTAGGGGCCTTGTTTGGAACCTGTGTGGAAGTTGAGAATGTTTCTGGTCTTGAGAGATCTTTGAAACTTATCTTTTTGACTTGCATGTACAGATTAATTGGCCTTAGCACTGTACCTTTCACTAATTGATGTCTTTTTACTAACTTGTTGCGTCAGTGTATAGTCATTATGCATCTTAATAAATTTGAATTTAAAAGTTAAAATAATGAATGTACAAGCTGAAAGTGAGACATCATACTGCTTAGTAACCATGCTCTTTCACTTATATCCATCTGAGGTAATTATATGCTATGTCTAACCAGTCAGTGGCGTATTACTATGTGAGGTGCATTTTGACATTGGCTTCCTAATGATCTATTGAGTATGAACTGATCGTACTCTGTATGTATCGAAACAGTGAAATTTAGGAAAAGTATGCCTAGGTGCAGTGGGGGGGTGCCTGTGCCTATCACACTTCCTCAAGTTTGAGCAACATAAGGGAAAGGGGAGAAATTTTACTTACGGAACATTTCTGTTTTTATTAGCTATTGGGTTTGCAATCTTGATTCACTAGGTTTCCACTGACATTTGCATAGATGTTCTTGCTTGTTCACTGAACTTTAATAATTTCATTAGAGATCATTGTGGAGAACAGACGCCCCCTGTTCTTCAGTGTCAGATTTTTCTTGCATGTATTATTAAAAGATACATAAATATGTAGATTAGTAGCGCACATTGTCCCCAACAGTGAACCATGTGCATTTATGTAGCGGTATTTATAGTGGAAGAAATGTTTCAGTAACAAACAGCAAGTGCTTCTCCTCGGAGAAGACCATACAACAGAGACAGCCAGAATGTGGTTATTATTGAGCTGGGTTGGATAGGCAAGACTGTAGCAGTTAATTTTTATTTATTTAAACAATTACCAGTATGGCTTGTCAGGAAGTGTGGTGCCTCTGTAAAAGAAGCAAGCTAAAATACCTTTCTTTTTGTCATTATTGTGTAATTTTATCACATAACCAGCAGAGGTGTACACAGTCAGAAAATAGTTATTTTGAAGATGATATTTAATTACAGTTAAGTGGTACTTAGTATGGCTTGCTGGGCATTGTAAAAAAAACATGTGGAAATACATTATTTTCTCTTATTCCTTTCACTTTATCATATTTGAACACCTGAGGTATTCATAGTCAAAAACTGATTATTATGGAGGTGGTTAAGAGCAAAGAATGTTCGTTTCTTGATCACAGTTAAAATTATCAATATGGCTTTCTAGTATATGAGACTAAAAGAAACAAATTGAAATACATTATTGTGACCACAATTTTTCACAGTAATCATAGTCAAACATCAAAGGTGTACACAAGCAGAAATACACTCTCTTGGTGGAGTGGGAAAGCAGGCTGTGTATGACGACAAGGGATATTGCATTTACTTGGTCACAATTCAAGACTGATGGTGTAGAAGGATAAAACCCTAACAGTGGTCCAGGCAACCCGAGTTTGATTAGTGGCTCAGGAACTTGATGCTGTCTGGGGAAGATGGACATGCCCATCATGGGAGGATGAAGGGGTGGAGCCAGAAGAATGTTGCATATGCCCCTTCAGAAGAAGGGCTGAGGTAAAAATATATGGCTTGTGGGTGGATATCACTCAACTAACCACTGATGGATGGTACCGTTCATGTGTGTGTGTGCAAGGCATTGTGAGCATCTACAGTTAATGCAGAGTACCCATTCCCCAATGTCATAAAATGCACTCTCATTGCTTTGATTGTCGCAAGGGCATACATGATGATACTCCCTTTGCTCTGATACCAGATGAAATGCCCAGCTAAAGTGATTGAATGAACAGTGATGATATTGGGGAGGTTGAATAATCACAGGCACGGGCAAAATCTAAAAAAAAAAAGCATATTGGTTACAGTTAAAAAGTCATTAACTTGGCTTATCAGGAAGTGGTACTTCATGCACGTGAGAGCAGCTCATTGAAATGCATTATTGTGGGCGTTTCACATAATCATATATCTGAAATTAACTCTTGGATGGAGTAGCAGTCCATGCATGAAAGTGATTGATCATAGATGTCATTTGATCACATTTAATAAATTTGTTCATCTGGCGCTTCAGGGATAGTGAGAATTTATATATTGAAGGAATCTGTGCATGACGAAAATTAGATATTTTATTTGTGATTAGTTTGCTTGAGTTTTGCGGTCACAGGAGACGTACCCTGTCAGAAGTAGACATATTCCTGTCTGAGAGTTCTCTTTGAAAAGCAGTGAAACTAGTGTTTGTGATATTTTAAAACCACAGTCAAGATGCAGCATTTATTTTGGCTTTCATACAGTTACTTTATTATTTCACAGCATTAGTACTTTAGATGTGTGTAGGTTCTGCTCACAGCATGTGTATTTTCCATTTTCGAATAGGGACAAATACATAATGCCATTTATGTATTTTATTTATGTTTTGATTGCTAGGTTATCCAGCTAGGTTGTGACCCGTTTTAGGAGAAGGCTTAGGGAGAAAGGCAACAAAAGTTGTTTCAAAAGTATAATGGCAGTTTTCTACATTGTGTATTCATTAAAGCAGTTTCTTTCTTAGCTGTACAGAAGGTAGAGACTCTAATACTTTGTTATAGATAATTAATGTGGTACAATTTTTTCATGTTTATAAAAACAGGACTTAAACTATTTTTGTCCATTAAAGTGAAACTTCCAGTTATTTGAAATGCTGGTTCAGAAAAAAATGCAATGTTGCTGGAAATGGTGAATTGGCAGTTACAAATTCAAAATGCATTCATTTAGTTACGTCTGCTCCCAAAAGCGTAAGCTAAGTACAGTTTATAACTGATTAAACAGATTTGTTCAAAAACTTTGAGTAGGAAAGGTAAAAAAAAAAAAAACATGGATATAGTCCTTTATTGATAGGCAAGTCTAATAGATCTACATAGACATTAGACTGTACTTAGCTGCCAAGATGCATTAGACTCCATTAGGGGTCCACATATAACTTCTGTTCATAGTACATACAATACATACTGTGAATGATATGTCTTGATATTACATCAGAAATAAGAGTCATATGCATTTCCCCAGAAAATGGAACTGTTGTTATTGGGAAGAAGCCACCCCTAAAGCTTGCATGCTTGACATTGTAAAGCGGGCAGCTTAAAAAATAAACTGTATTTAAATTAAGGGTTAGTGGGTGGGTTTGGCATATTGGTTAGGAATTTTAGCTAATAAATACAAGGTTTGATTCTAACCTCAGTTTATTTACTTAGCTTAAAGTGGCCCTTCAGGGTAGTTAACCTAGTATTCACGAACCAGCAAACAAAGCACTTCAAGGAGAATAGTATCCACGGCTCCAAAAGCGAAAAAAGTAGCTTTATTTATGTCCTCTATTCTGTCCTTAACCTGTGGATTAATCACCTCCGGTACCCCTAGAATTGGACTAAATCTACCCCTCCTTTCACTAAATACTTCTTTCTCTATTTCCTCTATCAAAGCTAAGGGGTAGTTTCTATCCAAAAACATTTTCTTCAATTTGTTACATTCCTCCAAATAGTCAGTGTCACATGAAGTCATCCTACAACATCTTGTAACATCCTGCCCTTTGACTATTCCCTTCTTTTGACTAAGTAGATGGGCACTAGTAAAGACTAAATATGAGTTAGAAAATATCTCTTTCCTATACACTCTAGATTTGAACCTTTTTGTCTCAAACTCCTTCTCTATTAATACATTCAAATAATGTAATCTCCCATACGATATTTCATGAGTAAATCTCAAAAAATCTCTGGTCATGTTAAGGTATGTAATAAATTCAAATAGTGTAGATTCTGGTCCCTTCCAAAAATGCATATATCATCTAAATATCGCCTATAATACCCCCAAAAAGGTGAATACTCTGAATGAAACACATATTTTTCCTCCCAGCTGGACAACACTAAGTTGGCATACATGGGGCCACAACAGGCCCCCATTGCTACCCCACTAGTTTGCTTGTAAAACCCCCCTTCAAAAAACAAAAAATTGTGTTTCAATGTTAGGTCCATTACTTCAACCAGGCCCTGAATGTTGTTAATAGTAATGCTTCCTTTACTTATACAATGCTTCTTCAAACCACTCTAACCTCACTTTATGAGGTATAACATTAAATAAATCTTGCACATCCAGTGTTACAAAGATTAACTCCTCATTATATAAATCTTCACTAACACTTCTAAAGAAGTCCCAGGAATCTTTCAAAATACCCACCTTTTCAGACCATACTTTCTTAAGGCTTAAATCTATGAATTTAGCTATCGGGTAGGTCTTAGATCCTGTAGCAGCCACTATTGGCCTAAGGGGTGGGTTTTCCACATCTTTATGGACCTTAGGAATACCAAATATAGATGTAATTTTAGGTTTGTCCATAACTAGATATTGGTACACTTCTGGTCCAATGAGTCCATCATTCACCATTTCTTTGAGAATGAAGTCTATTTTGTGATAAGCCACATTGATTTCGTTATGTGACACCCTAGAATATCTATTAGTGTTGTTCAACATTTCCAACATTTTCCCAGAATATACAATACTATCCATCACCACCAAACCTCCCCCTTATCAGGTTTCATAACCCTGATATTTTTGTTGTTTCTCATAGATTGCAACAGTTTGTTCTCTTCTTTATTCAAGTTGTATTTTTTCTTAGCTTTATTCAAACTACTCCTGAGTTCCAGCTCTACTTGAGTTTCAGAGTTTTTTAACTGGGAGTGGAGGGGAGGATTATAGACACTCTTCTTTTTAGTAATGTTTTGATTGGATTCTTGGTTGTTAAACAAAAGTTCTGAATTCTTTTTCCTCAAAAAGAGTTTTAAGTCAATCAGTACGTTGGAAATGTCACTTACTGTACTAGGTAGAAATTTTAAACCCTTACAAAACAAGTTGAAATGCACCAATCCAGTGTCCAAACTACTATAATTAAATATGCTGAAATCCTTGTATATATGTCTAGGCCTTTGCACCACTATTTGCCAAATGTTCTTTTCTTTGTTGTCAGATGGAACTCTCTCCAAAAATTCTACTCCTACCCAACCCCCCTTGAGTGAGTGGTGATAGTTCACCTGGGTCTGCTGTTTGATTCTTTCTGACCTCCTCGGGGGGGGGGGTAATCTAAAGGGCAATCCTGCATCTGGTCACTAGTGATTTTTTATTTAACAACCAAGAATCCAATCAAAATGTTATTAAAAAGAAGAGTGTCTATAATCCACCCCTCCAACCCAAGTTAAAAGATGTTGAGACTCAAGTATAGCTGGAACTCCGGAGTTGTTTGAATAAAGCTAAGAAAAAATGCAACTTGAATAAAGAAGAGAACGAACTGTTGCAATCTATGAGAAACAACAAAAATATCAGGGTTGTGAAACCTGATAAGAGGGGAGGGTTGGTGGTGATGGATAGTATTGTATATTCAGGGAAAATGTTGGAAATGCTGAACAACACTAATAGATATTCTAGGGTGTCACGTAACGAAATCAATGTGGCTTATCACAAAATAGACTTCATTCTCAAAGAAATGGTGAATGATGGACTCATTGGACCAGAAGTGTACCAATATCTAGTTATGGACAAACCTAAAATTCCATCTATATTTGGTATTCCTAAGGTCCGTAAAGATGTGGAAAACCCACTCCTTAGACCAATAGTGGCTGCTAAAGGATCTAAGACCTACCCGATAGCTAAATACATAGATTTAAGCCTTAAGAAAGTATGGTCTGAAAAGGTGGGTATTTTGAAAGATTCCTGGGACTTCTTTAGAAGTGTTAGTGAAGATTTATATAATGGGGAGTTAATCTTTGTAACACTGGATGTGCAAGATTTATTTAATGTTATACCTCATGAACTGGGGTTAGAGTGGTTTGAAGAAGCATTGTATAGTAAAGGGAGTATTAATATTAACAACATTCAGGGCCTGGTTGAACTAATGGACATAACATTGAAACACAATTTGTTGTTTTTTGAAGGGGAGTTTTACAAGCAAACTAGTGGGGTAGCAATGGGGGCCTGTTGTGGCCCCATGTATGCCAACTTAGTGTCTTCCATCTGGGAGGAAAAATATGGGTTTCATTCAGAGTATTCACCTTTTTTGGGGTATTATAGGCGATATTTAGATGATATATGCATTTTTGGAAGGGACCAGAATCTACACTATTTGAATTGATTACATACCTTAACATGGCCACACATTTTTTGAGATTTACTCATGAAAAATCGTATGGGAGATTACATTATTTGGATGTATTAATCGAGAAGGAGTTTGAGACTAAAAGGTTCAAATCTAGAGTGTATAGGAAAGAGACATTTTCTAACTCATATTTAGTCTTTACTAGTGCTCACCCATTTAGTCAAAAGAAGGGAATAGTCAAAAGTCAATATATAAGATGTTGTAGGATGACTTCATGTGACATTGACTATTTGGAGGAATGTAACAAATTGAATAAAAGGTTTTTGGATGGAAATTATCCCTTAGCTTTGATAGAGGAAATAGAGAAAGAAGTATTTAGTGAAAGGAGGGGTAGATTTAGTCCAATTCTAGGGGTACCGGAGGCGATTAATCCTCAGGTTAAGGACAGAGTAGAGGACATAAAGCTACTTTTTTCACTTTTGGAGCCGTGGATACTATTCTCCTTGGAGTGCTTTGTTTGCTGGTTCGTGGTGACTGTTGGCACTTTTACTCCATCTTCTTTTTATTTTTTAACCTAGTATTCACCTACGAACTATGGACAACAATCTTGGTTGCATTTTGTACCCGGACATCCAGGTATAATTCTGTGGAAGTTTTTCTAAGAACTGTTAAAGGGGAATTGAGATACAACCTGTTACACAGGCATAGACCCGTCAGTTAACAGCAACAGTCTTGCATGTTGCATTATACTCTGCTTCCAAGTTATGGTTGCATGTATGATTTCTTTTTCATGGTGGACAAAACAGCACATGACTTTAAAGCTTCTGTACTGAGCTGTCATGACTTCTTTTCAGAATGGGGGACTCTGCGCATGTTCAGAACATATCCATAATGTATAGCCAGTGAATAAAAAGTAAAGTTCATATATATTACCCTTGAACGGAGGAGTTTTCTGTCAGTGGATTTATGCCCCCTTTCCCCAAATTTAGTGAGTTACGCACTGAAACAGATTACATGAAGGAAGGAAAATGATGTTATTTACATGTTTTTAGACCTGAAATTATTAACTAGGTGCATCCTGGAGATGAGATAAGATCCAAGACCTTTCTACTGGTAAGTTATCAAAGTCCTATGAATACAGCTTTGGTAGGGCAGTCTCATTTATCCAACTTGCACCTCAGGTTATCTGAAATGCTGGGCCAACTAGAATTCCTGAAACTGGATCAAAGAAGTAATCTCCATGGTGTTAAGTCTTGCAGCAGCACATTCTTCAGGAGGATTAACACACATATTTAGGTTTTTAAAACTCTTATTTATCCTTTGGTGGATGAGCATCCTTGGTTTAACAAGTTCTAGTATTTTGGCAAAGGATTTTTCGATCATTTTGTGTGTCCCCATGTTGTAAACTGAGACAGTGTAATTGGCATATTCCTGTCCTGTAAATTACTTTTCTTGCAAGATGTTTACTTTAATAGTTCATGAAGCAGGGATATAGATGGACCTTTTGAAAATTTAGAACAAAAATATTAAAATCTATCAAAGATGAACCTGTATTGTAGTGGGTAAGTGTAATACTGTTGCTTTGAACATTTTCAATATTTTGATTTGAAGCACAGAATGTGACCATTCCTTCAGATTTATATCATGGTCGTGGTAGATGTGTTCCGCATTCAGGTTGTAATCAACATTTCCAGACCGAGTGAAGGTCTAAACTTCATTGTTATATCATATTTTTACAGCAGGTCATAGAGAATTTTGCGACTTTGTTGAAGTGAAAAGTTGACAGAAAAACATTTTTAAAATGTACCCCCCCCCAGATTTATGAGGATGCCTTTGAATTAACAGTTAAAATGCAAAGCTTAGAATATGTCAATGTATCAATACCATTGTTTTAATGTCCAAGCCAGTGTGATAATTTTTACTAAAAAAGATTGTTCATTTTGTTGTGCAAAGTCATCATGTATAAGAAAAAAAACTTTCACAGGTGCAGCTGTCCGTTTAGAATGCAAAAATAAAAAGTGCTGTATTAAATGGACTGAATGAGTTTAATAAAGCCACATAAAATAAAATGGCCAGTAAGCATGTTTGTGTCTAAGCTTCATACAGATTAACTAAAACAAGCAGAGTCATTAAATAATCACCATCAATAGATGTGTCATGCAGTCAATCATTTGTGATAAAGTTGTGCTTTCCAGTAGCTGATTTTTGTGCATATGTAATTGGGAATCTGCAAGTACACATATTTTGCTAATGGTGCATTATTCAATGACAATGTACATTTTTGAATAATTTGAATATAAAAGTCATATGGAATAAATTAGTCTCAGCTCATAGTCCAGTCATTCTGTTCATTTCAACTGTAATTCTGTCTAACAAAAAACATCTTTATTTTATTTTGTTTTAAACATCTTTTAAAACCTGCTAATTGAACTGGTTTTTCTGTTATGGTTGTGACCCACACCAAAGGCAAAATGCACAAAATACAAAAAAAATAAACATTTAATGGAATGCAAAACTTGAAAGCACATGTGATGAAATTAAGTACAGGTAAGGTAGTTGCAATGGCAGCAAATGTGGGAAATCAGAAAATGCTGAAAATTGAGGTAGAAGGGAAATTGTGGAACAGGTTAACATCTTCAAGTAAAGGGGTGGTTGAGTAGAAGAGAAGTCTGAATGGGTACATCAAAGCTAAAATCAGAGGGGCTGCAGCCAACTGGTACAAAGTCTCAGGGGTAGTTTGACAGCAAAATGTCATAGAAGCTGAACAGTAAGGTATACAAAGCAGTGATGCAACCAGTACTGGTACAGAAACTTGAGCAGTAAGGGCAAAGCAGTTGAGGAAGCTAGAGATAGTGGAGATGGTGTGTGAGATAGGTGGTAGGATGCACACTGTATGACAAAGAAATGAGGACATTAGAGAAGAAGCCAAAGTAGTTTCAGTTGCAGATAAGATCACAGAGAACATATTACTGTGATGCTGGCACATGTGCAGAAAAGTAGAAAACAATCTGGTGAAGATTTGGGACAGGAAGAGGGCAAGAGAAAATGAGGGCATCCAACAAAGAAATGGAAGGATTGTATGAGAAAAGTCCTGTGACAGTTAGGTGTGATTGTAGGATAAGGTAACAGAGTGGTATTAAATAGATAGAGATGGCAACAGTTGACATGACACCCCGACCCCATGTAGAAAATAGGTAAAAAGGTGTTGATGATGATGATTATGATAAAACAGCTGGTTAACGGTATTAACAGTGTTTTTCAGTTCATTAATTGTAAGTATTACTTACTCCTTATCAGTGTTAACATTTTAGTTCAGCAATTGTTTCTATTTACTGTTAAGCACATTTGATTTCTTTTATTATGTTGTACTGTTCATTTTGTGAACTTTATACTACACTACTTTATCCACTTTTGTTTGTTCCTACTTGTAACTGCTGGAGATTTTCTCCATTCAACCTATCTGTCAGCAAAAGAGACTGATAGAGTTACAGAAAAAGAGAGAAAGAGATCTAAATAGATAAATATGGTTAATGTTTGCATAACTATAGTAGAAACATTCTCAACAGTTATACTCCTAAGGTAATCTAAAATTGCAAATCAGAATTAAAAGTAGATCATAGGAAATAGAGTGGATATAAAATTTTTTCACACCCCTCTTAAAATGGCAGGTTTTTGTGATATAAAAAATGAGACCACAATAAATCATTTCAAAACTTTTCCCACCTTTAATGTGTCCTATAACCTGTACAATTTAATTGAAAAACAAAACCTTTAGGGAAAAAATATAAAAAATAAAAAGTGTACAATACGCTGGTTGCGTAAGTGTGCACACCCGTAAACTAATACTGATTTAATTATAGCATTCAGTCTTCTTGGGTAGGAGTCTGTCAGCATAGCACATCTTGACTTGGCAGTATTTGCCCACTCTTCCTTGCAAAAGCACTCCAATTTTGTTAGATTGTGAGGGCATCTCTTGTGCACAGCCCTCTTCAGTTCACCCCACAAATTTTCTATTAATTTAGGTATGGGCTCTAGCTGGGCCATTCCAAAACTTTCATTTTCTGCTGTTGATTTGGATGTATGCTCTAGATCCCACTTAGTTTGTTTTTGTGAAAGGTGGATGTCTGCTCAACCTGGTTGACTTCTTTGAGTCAGTCACCAGAGCGGTGGATGAGGGCAAAGCAGTTCATACAGCTTACCTCGATCTGGCCAAGGCCTTTGATACCATTCCCCACTCAGAAATTATTGATAAACTCACCAAACTAGGCATCAACCATATATCACTAGGTGGGTTCAAATTGGCTCACAGATAGAACCCACAGTGTGAAAGTAGCGGACTCCAAGTCAGACTGCCGACCAGTCATGAGTGGAGTCCCACAGGGATTGGTCCTGGGTCCTCTTCTGTTTGGCATCTACTTCTCAGAAGTCCAGGCCAACACAGAGGGACTCTGGCTGACCAAGTTTGTAGATGACTGCAACCTGGGAGCCATTTTTAACTCCCCAAGTGACATAGACATCTTACAGAAAGACCTCACTGAGACCAATGACTAGTGTCGAAACCATGGCTTTCAGCTTAATGCCAAAAAATGTGTAGTCATCCCCTTTGGGAAAAACTCAGTTCCCACTAATTACCACATTGATTGGAGCCCACTGAACACTGAAGACGTTATAAGAGATCTGGGGATGCACGTTGACAGCAACCTCTCCTTCGATCACCACATTGCCACTGTGGTCAGAAATTCCTTTGCACATCTCATTACCAAGGGTTTTGCATCCAGGAAGAGAGAGGTCATCATCTCTCTCTACTCTTCCCTCATTAGGCCAATCATCGAGTATAATGTCCCATTTAGCATTTACCTCACTAGACAAATGCAGCAACCGGAAAGCCACAAAAGTACCTCACGAAGAGGATCCTAGGCCTTAAACACATGTCCTACATGGTCCGACT
The DNA here is from genome assembly GCF_019279795.1 of Protopterus annectens. Classification (NCBI taxonomy): domain Eukaryota; kingdom Metazoa; phylum Chordata; order Ceratodontiformes; family Protopteridae; genus Protopterus; species Protopterus annectens. The sequence continues at coordinate 971,686,984 of NC_056744.1, forward strand.
CAAAAAAAACTCCAGCTATTCTCTGTCTCATATCATCTACAAAGAGGTGATCTCTGCTTGACTTACCAAGCCATGTCTGACCCAGCTCTGTTAGAAATGCTACATCTAAAGAAATCCCAATCCCTCCGCACCACATGCTCCAGAGACCTCAACCTCATGACCACAAGCAACAGGACATGCTGGAGGGACAGGTTCCTCACCCAGAGACTTGCCCATGCTCTGGAATAGACTTCCCATACATGTCAAGCAAACACCTCGCTGTCCCTCTTCAAGAGAAATCTTGAAGAGTGGATGGATAATAGAAACTTCACCCCAGGATCACTCCAGTGGCTCTACTTGATATAGGCACTGGGAAATTAACATTGGGCGGCACGATGCCAGGGCACGTCTATGGGCTAGGCCTGTAAAGGCTCCAGGGCCATTAGCCTAGTATACACCTATGAACTTGTGCTCTGAGTCATTATCTTGTTGAAAGGTGAAATTCCTGTTCATCTTTCTAACAGATGCCTGAAGATTTTTGACCAAAACTGACTGGTATTTGGAACTGTAAATAATTCCCTCCATCTTGACTAAAGCCCCAGTTCCAGCTGAAGAAAAGCAACCCCAAAGCATGATAGTGCCACCAGCATGCTTCACCATGGGGATGGTGTTCTTTTGGTGATGCGAAGTGTTGTTTTTGCGCCAAATGTACTTTTGGAATTGTGGCCAAAAAGTTCATCCTTGGTCTCATCAGACCATTACACATTTTCTACATGCTTTTGGGAGACTTGATGTATTGTTTTGCAAATTTTAGCCGGGCGTGGATGTTTTTCTGTGTAAGAAAAGGCTTCCGTCTTGCAAACCAACCCCATAGTCCAGACATATAGAAAATACGGGAGTTTGTTGTCACATGTAGTACACAAACAGTACTTGCCAGAAATTCCTGCAGCTCCTTCAGTGTTGCTGTAGATCTCTCGGCAGCCTCCCTGACCAGTTTTCTTCTTGTCTTTTCATCAACTTTGGAGGGGCGTCCAGTTCTTTGCAACATCACTGTTGTCCTATATTTTCTCCACTTTTAGATGACTGTCTTTACTGTGTTCCATGGTATATCCAATGCTGTAGAAATTTTTTGTACCCTTCTCCTGACTGAAACCTTTCAACAATGAAGATCCCTTTGATGCTTTGTAAGCTCTTTATGAACCATGGCTTTTGCTGTAGTAGGCAATTGAGTAAATGTCAGGAAAATCCTACTAGGACAGCTGAACTTTATTTGGGGTTAATCAGAGTCTCTTTAATTGATGGCAGGTGTGTACCAAAGAAGACAGACTGTTGTAATTAATTCAAAAGGTGTTTCAACAAAGTATTAGTTTTAAGGGTGTGTGCACACATTAAGTATTAATTTAAGGGTGTGCACACTTATGCAACCAGGGTATTGTACATTTTTTTATATTTTTTCACCTAACAGATTTGTTTTTCAATTGAATTGTACCAGTTATAGGTCACATTAATGGTGGGAAACGTTTTCAAATGATTTATTGTGGTCTCTTTTTTTATATCACAAAAGCCTGGCATTTTAACAGCTTTTTATATCCACTGTATGTTTTTTTAGGAGCTGGTAAGTACTTGAAGGAAAGGAAGTCAGGATGCATTTAGCCAATGAAATGAAACGTGCTTAAAAAAATTGAAAAAGTGACCACCAGATACTGTTTTTGAGGTACATCATTCCACCGTTTCCTTATCTCACTTTCTTCATGTATGCATATTCATACTGCATTTCAGTAACTACACAAACTGCAGCTAAATATTTGTGCATGTAATCCTTGAGCAGGGGCCATGTTTATCTTCTGTGTATCATACCAGTTTTAGTATATGTGCTGCCAAAGCAAATGCGTATTGGCATTTGCTTGTTTAAACTATAAGACCTGTATTTGTACTTGATGATTCTTTTGGCTGTTAGCAGGCTGCAAGCATTATGATCTAGTTTAAGTGCTAAATATAATGTGTCAAGTGATTAATCCCTGTAGTCCAAATTTTTGGATGTGTTGACTACTAAAGAACATGGAAGTCTGCAAGTGGCCACTTGAGAAAACCAGCACATTTTGCATATTACATTAACAACAGTGGCTCGTCTTTAAAAAATGCTGTCATTTTGGACTGCGTGAACTTGGCAGGTGCATATGGAGGAATGCAACATACTTCAGTCATGCAGTGAGCAATGAAGAGAGGTGTTGTGTGATTAGCCATTAACATGAATTTCATGCACTGCTGCATAATGTTAGCTGGTAACCATCAGATTAAAGCTCATATTCACATTTTACTGTTCTTCAGCTAAAAATGTGCAGAATACAGATATTTTTGTATAACAGCATGTGATGCTGCAAAATAAAGGTGTGCTTTATCTGCTTTATTTTCCTGTCAATTTATCTGCTTCCATTTAACATTTTTTTATCTCAAAAGTCCATGTGTCTTAGTTTAGAAACTGCCAAATCTAGCAAAGAGACATACTTGTGATAAAATCTGTCAAATTTTATAGCAAGTAATTTGCCAGCTGTTAATGGATAACATCTGTCTGTTTAGAGTTTGTCTTTAATGGATAGGTCTATGTATTATGTTGCTTACTAGATTACTTTGTCACGAGAAATAAAATAAATGGCTGGAAGAATTGGCAAGGTGGAGGGGGACAGGATTTGTCATCTCTTCCACTACATGGTGGGTGGGGATGGGGGAGCCCCAGTTGGTCCACTGGCAGGATTTTGACTACAGTGCCTGCAGTAATGGTGCACCGCATATGTCAGGGTTAACCGTAGAAGCATGTATGCACCCCTAAAACAACCATTTGCAGAAATAACAGCCACTGCAAAGAGAACCAGTTGGGCCTGAAAACAAAAAAGCCCTTCCTTTGTCAGTGTTTGGTACCACCAACTTCACTCTCACCATCCAGAGAAACTAATGAGCTGTTGCCCCAGGGAAGGAGCAGATGGGTCTAGAGGGAAGCCAAAGGGAGAGGCTAGATGGTTTTCGGAGGTGAGTGGTAGTAAGAACTTCCTACGTCGTCCATACATATTAGCTAAGCATATTGTGTGCTAAGAGAGTATTGGGTATTACCATGATCTCCTTTCCAGCCAATATTTGACACCTCCATTTTGCCAAACCCCAACTTCGTTACTGATGTGCTTCCTGCTTGATTAAGGCCCTCATCCTGTGATGGTTACCGTTCATGATCTAGGCCCATGGGGCTGAGTCAGTGTAGAACAGGTTTGAGTCACATGATGATACAGGGAATTAATTTTTACAGTTAGTATACCTATAGAATCCCTTTGCCCTCTGTAGTGGCTTTTTGGGGATGTAAGTTAATTTTCTAAAGTAGAACTGTTGGTGTGTAGTTTAGTGTTGGGGATGAAGCAGCTAATGGACAATTCACAGAAATGAAGTGTTTCAGAAGTGAAGAGCACCACCCCATACACCCTTTCAGCATTGAGTAATAGAGAATCCCCACTGTAGTGACCAGTTTGATACATGTGCCCTTCAGCCAAATGTGCATTTTAGCTGTCTCGCAGCTGCTTGCACTTTTTTTTTTTGGGGGGGGGGGGGTTCAGGGATAATTCTGCACTTAACACCATCAGATGATTAGTGTATCTTTTTTCTTAAGAACAAACTAAATATCTAATAACGTCTCTCCCTCAAGTGTCCTTGGTGGGGTACTACTTCACCATCAATCAGTATTTGGCATTTTTTTCAGCAAATTTCATGGACAGCTGTTAACTTAGCTGATACAGTTATGTAACATGTAGTCTCAGTCCTGGAACCTACCAGTCATTTTTGCTACATGAACATTTCAGATATCAAGCTTTGTTGTCATTGGGAAATACTTTATCTTCAGGAGAAGCCAGGACATTTCAGATATCAAGCCTTGCTGTCATTGGGAATGTCTTTGTAATTGTAGAAGGCCTACACTGGCATTGCATATACTGTCTCAAAAAAAGAACACAACAGTGATAAATGTTTAACAGCCAGAGATGCATCTTCAAATGTGTTAAAGTCCATGATGTACAGTATAAAATATAAACTTCAATCCAAGTCGTGAGCCTGCAACAGTAAGAAAAGCAGGGGAAAAAAGACCATTTTAGAATAGTAAAATGACGTAAGGAAAATAAATAGTAAAACAATCTGAAATACCATCAGTATAAACCAGTCAAAGCATGTTTTTAAGAGTTCTTACAGCTACCCAGTGTGATAATCTCTTAGCCAACCAGGCAAAAAATTCCAGAAGGCAAGGTCTGTGATGTACAAAGGCCAGAATCCCAGAAGACTTGTGGCATGCTTCTGCAAGTGATATCAACTTCTTGGGAGACTGAGTGCAGAGGTCAGTCAAGGTGATACCAGGTCAAGAGATCCTGCAGATAGAGGCCAACCTAGCCACTTAAGGCTAGATGTAACAGTACAAGAACTTTCGGAATGAAATGGTACCTTAAATGTAGCAAGTGTAGTCACACAGAAGTGGCATAATTTGGTGGTACCTAGATACCCCAGTAAGTAGCAAAGTGGCAGAATTTTGCATTAGCTGCAGGATATCAAGATTTGTTTGTGGAGTCTCCAAGTAGCAGGCATTACAGTAGTCCAACCAAGAGGGGACATGGACATATAGGATTTCTGAGGGTATTTGTTAAAAACTTGAGGATATGACAACGGCTGAAATCCTAGTATCAGATTATTATCAGGAGTCACTTTTGAGTTGTGTACCTTTGGCACAAATTGCAGTTTTCCTCCCACTGTAAATGATGATAGAGACAAAACTGGTAACAAGAGTCCTGCATGTATTACTATTGCAGTTGCCTTTGAGATTTTGAGCTGTAACTGTTTGCTGACCATCCAAGTGTAAATGCATTCTAAGTCCTTAACCAAGTGATTAAGAACCTACAGAGATTTCTGATGCAGTAGGTAGATCTGTGTGCATTATTAGTCTAGCAGTGGTATTTCAACCCTGTCAATTGGGTAACATCTCCCAGAGGCAGCATATGTGTATAGTGAACAATAAAGAATCTAGTATGGTGTCCTGTGAAATATCACAGTTCAGAGAAAGTAGAAAGCTATGCAGTTAACCTCTGAAACCACTGTCTTCAGTTTGTCTTGGGGGGTAGGAGGCAAACCAGTTGAGGTGTATACCAGTGTTGCCACAGTAATGCTGTTGTCAGTTAAATAAAATGGAACATCATATCAGATGGTAGTGCGAGACCTAATAGGACTAGCACAGAGTAATGACATTGCTCCTGCATAGAGTCATAGGTAAGTAATTGCTTAGCTGCCCTTGAGGGCAATTTTAGGCCTAGCCAATTTCCTTTGGTGAAAATCAAACCTTGTACCTCACATCTGTGAGGTAAACACCATAACAATTATGCCATCCCCAATCCTCTGTCACAAGAAGACTATTAAAGACCATAGTGAGAGTTGTCTGTTTCCCATGCCTTGCACAAAAAACAGACTGGGAAGCATTATCGATGTTGTTTTCTGTCAGGAGCAAATTCATTTCTAAGGAACACGATTTACTTGTAAATAGATTGAAGGTTAGAGATTGAATGGCAGTTGTACACATCATCAGGTTCTAACCTTGCTTTTTTGGGGTTAGTGTAAGCAAGATTTCCTTTATCTTCAGGAGAAGCCAGGACAATTGGTTTCAGTTTCTCCAAGTAAGTCAAAACATGTCAGTGGAGAGAAGAGCAGGGATCCAGTACACAGCAAGTAGTAGTAAGCATATTAGTAAAGACAGAGACAAAAATCTTTATAATCTGTGATAGAAAGCTCCCACAAACACAAGGACGGAACCAGTTTCTGGTGAATACCGATAATGCTCTCACTAGTGGTTTGTGAGAATTCGTGTAACTTAGCACAGGACTCATGGCATTAAAATTCTTGGGAAAGTCGCTGCTTCAGGGACGACTTCTCAGCTGGTCAAACAACAAACATCTGATTCAGTGAAGTAAAACACAAAACTTGGTGTTCATCGTGTTACCCTGCTGCAGTCATCACACTTGGGTTATCCTACTGTCAGGAGGTCCCGCAGTCGGCCTGAATTCCAAAGTCTTGGTCCGGTGTCGGTTGCTGTTGCTTCTTCCCTGACGTCAGAGCGCCAGGGGTATATCAGAGGCATCCAATGCCATTTTCTTCAGTCTTTCTTGCCGCGCGGTGCCCGAAGCAGAAGCAGTTTGCAAGTGCCGGTCGGCCGACACCTGAGATTTTCTAATCGAGTTTCAGTCTGAAGTCTTCAAAGCTAAGTACCCCGTTGGGGAACCTTTTCTTGCCTCAGTCTGATGTCAGAAAAAGTTAATAATTGCATTTCTTGTGGGAAGCAAATACCTCATAAGGACTTTCATTCTTTTTGTATACCTTGCCTAGGCCCAGACCACGACGTCACTGGTTGTCGGTTTTGTGCTAGGTTCAATAAGTGAACTATAAAGTGACGCTTTGATTTCACACAACTCTACTTCGGTAGAAAATTTAATTGCACTATGCCATCAGAGCAACCGACTGCCGGCGTGCATAAAAAATGCAAGGATAAAGACAGGCAGCCTAGATCCAAGCCAGACTCCGAGGCCTCGGCTGGGCCGGTCGCCAGTTCTCCGGTTTTCAGTGAGGCGCATACGCAGCCCCTGGCTACCGCTTAATTGGATCCCCAGACCGCTTCGGATCCCCCAGCAGAGAGTTCTAGGCCAACGCAGCCATTTTCTTTAGGCCCTACCGAAGACATTGCAGTAGGGGAAGCCGGTGCTGTAGAAACACCTTCGGTTTCTGAAGGTGTCTTCAGACCGACTAATCTCACCATGAAATCTTTTATGCTAAGCTTAAGACTCCTCTAAAACCAAAAAAGCCTACACTTCCGTCTCCAGGTCAAGGCCCTATGCCTAAGAAACAGATGCTTAAAATGGCTGAAGATTTGATTTCTTTGATCAGGGGTTCCCAACCCCCACCCCGACAAAAGGCCTAGACAAGAGGAGGATTATGCCTCCTCTGATCATGTCTGTTTCCTCAGGCTCCTCTGAGGAACAGGATTACTCCTTTCCCCCTTATGAAGATTCTGATGCTGAAGACTCAATTCCCTCAGCTTTTCCCCCCTGAAGATTATTCCTTTGGGGAAATCTTACATACCATGAGGGAACATTTCCACTGGGAAGGTCAGGACTACTCCGACTCAAAGAAAAGGCTCCGAGAGTTTCTTTTACTCCCCCAGCACAGACCACTTGCTATCACCCCAGTTTTGGACATTGTGGATGATGTTTTCTTAGAATCTAGTCTAAATCCAGATTCTCTGCCTCCTGCTCCAGCCAAACCAGATAGATACTACAGAGTACCTGACTCACACAAATTCCTTTACAAAAGCCCTGTTGCTGATCCAGAGACAATCTCCCAGGGTCCCTAAGGGGCTAAGGCTTCTATTGCTAAAAATCCTGTACCCACAGAAAGGGACTCCAGAGCACTAGATAGGTGGGGGAAGAAGGTTTACACCTCAACTACTCTAGCTATGAGAGCACTAAATTGTCAATTTCACATGCTTAAATACCAGCACTTCCTAATGTCTCAAATAAAACAAAAGATGGGCATGCACCCTCAACAGTCGGAATTCAAGGAAATGCATGTTCTGTTGCATGCAGCTGAACAGGTCGGCAAACATACTTTACAATGTAGTTTTGATGCCTTGGAAGCTTTCTCTAGAGCAGCTGTTACTGGGTCTGTTATACGTAGGCATGTTTGGTTAAAGGAACAATCTCTGCCTGATCATGTTAAAGCAAAGTTACTGGATGCACCCTTACAGCAGGATGTCTTATTTGGGATTAAAGCAGAGGAGGTTTTAAAGAAAATGGAGGATAAGGCAAAATCTATGCAGACGGTCAAAGAGTTCATACAGGTACAGCCCCCACGCTTCAGCAGAAATTGGCCAACAAAAAATTGGTCCTTTCCAGCTTCTGACAGACCACAGAGGGGTAAATACAGGCGCCCAAGGGGCAGAGGACAAGCATAAATCCCTTACAGACCTCGCCAATGGGGCACTGCAACACAGATGGGAAGAGAAGACAGGTCCCAAACTACTAGAAGGCAAACACAATGACTTAAACCTCAAACTGCCAAGCAGAACTCTCTTGGCAGCTCCCTTGGGAGGAAAATTAGCACTTTTTGCAGACAACTGGCGCATCGTCACAAAGGACAAATGGGTCCTAGACATTATCTCACACGGATACAGATTCCATTTCCACACCTTGCCAAGGATAAAAGGAATGCCAAACCTGCCACAAAATCAATGGGCAGAGGCACAAAACCAAATTACAGCTCTCATGGACATGAGAGCCATTCAACTGGTACCTACACAGGAGCAAGGCCAAGGATTTTACTCAAGGCTCTTTCTAGTCCCCAGAAAGGACAATGCTTGGAGACCCATTCTGGACCTTTCCATTTTAAACACCTTCTTGCAAGTACCCAAATTCAAGATGCTAACACTACAGCAGCTTCTTCCCATGTTGGGCAAGAAAGCTTGGCTAGTAACGTTGGACCTCAAGGAGGCATACCTGCATGTCCCTATCAGACAGAATTGCAGAAGATACCTCCATTTCATTGCAGGTTCAACCCATTACCAATTCTCTGCACTGCCCTTTGGCTTATCTACTGCGCCCATGGGTATTCACAAAATGCCTGGCACCAGTAATGGCATACTGCAGACAAAGAGGAATTCAAATATACCCATACCTGGACGACTGTCTCATCCAAGCAGAAAGCAAGGACATTCTCTTACAACACCTGGCTTTTGTAAAACATCTTCTAAGTTGCCTAGGGTACACAGTAAATGAAAAGAAATCAAAACTAGTGCCCTCACAAAATATGACATTCCTGGGTGCCAGCTTGAATACAACGGCCCAGATGGCTTATCTGACGCCAGACAAACAACTACAATTAACTCAATACTTCAGAACAATGGCAACAAAGACCCAACTCCCTGCAAGAAAAATTCTGCAGGCCTTGGGCTTCATGGCATCTTGCATACTACTAATACCATTTGCAAAAGTGCATATGAGGAAATTACAGTGGTACCTAAAAAGCGTATGGACTCAACACAGCCACAGCTTGGAAACAATGATAACTCTCATTCCCTGCCTTCAACAGGAGTTTCTATGGTGGTCACAGGCATGTCACCTCAACAAGGGTCAGCCTTTCACCCTACCCCCAGCCAGGCAAACTATGACAACAGATGCATCGGACTATGCCTGGGGGGCACACATGGCAGGACGGTGCGTTCAAGGTATGTGGACAGCAGATCAAAGGAGTCTGCGCATCAATCAAAAAGAACTGCTAGCTGTACAAAATGCTCTGACAGCCTTCAAGGACCTCTTACATCCAGGACAGCTTATCATAAGGACAGACAACACCACAGTAATGTGGTACATAAACAAGGGGGTACACACTCCTACCCTCTATGCAGGCAAGCAATGACCTTGTGGAACACATCACTGGCTTACCAAGTTCAATTACAAGCTCAATTCCTGCCAGGAAAAAAGAACACATTGGCAGACGACCTAAGCAGAAACATCACGGATCCCCATGAGTGGAAACTGGATCCACAAGTATTTGCAATGATAGCTCAAAAATGGGGGCTCCCAGACATAGACCTGTTTGCCAGCCCTCAAAACTATCAGCTAACAAAATTTTGCAAAAGGACTTTTCACCATCAAGCTTGGAAAGTGGATGCGCTCTCATTCAGTTGGAAAATGCTAACAGTATATGCCTTTCCTCCATTACCCCTTCTCACAAAGGTGCTACTGAAAGTCAGGATGGAGAGACCCCGAATGATGCACATTGCCCCAGACTGGCCACGCCAGCACTGGTACCCACTATTAAGGAATATGACCCAGGGCCCACCATGGATTCTACCACAAATTACCCACCTGCTCACACAGCAAGACAATCAGATTCTACACAGCCAGCTCAAAACCTTAAACTTGGCTGCATGGCAGATCACCTAAGCAACCAGCCAGCTCCTCTCTCACAAGCTGTTATGGATGTTATTCTGGAGGCCAGGAGGCCCAGCACCAGGAAAGTCTACTCAGACAAATGGAAAAGGTTTTGCGCCTGGAACCAAGCTAAAGGCCGAAATACCCTTCAGCCTGACATACTTCAGATTCTGCAATATCTAACTGAGATGTTACACAAAGGGCTTTCTTTTTCATCTATTAAAATCCACGCCTCAGCTATTTCTGCTCACTATAACACGGATCCTCCCTTTTTTCACATCCACTCCTAAGGCAGTTTCTCAGAGGGGCCAAAACATTAGGCCTCCCAGGAGAGCACCAACACCTACTTGGGACCTCAACTTTGTTCTGGAAAAACTTACGCTACCTCCTTTTGAGCCAGCTTTCTCAGCTGACTTAAAGTTTATATCATGGAAGACTGCCCTGCTGCTAGCAATTACTTCAGCTAGAAGAGTTTCAGAGCTTCAGGCACTAATGGCAGTAGAGGCTTTCCTCATTTTTCATCAAGACAGAGTTTCTCTACAAACTAACCCCTCCTTTATGCCTAAGGTGGTATCCAGTGTGGCTCTGAATCAAACCATCCACTTACCCACCTTCTTTCCAAATCCACAGAACAAAGGAGAAAGACTCCTGCATTCCTTGGACATTCACAGGCAGCTACGTTACTACTTGGATAAAACTAAGGTTTTCAGAAAATCTGACCAGCTTTTTATATCATATGCTACAGCATCACAAGGAAAGGCTATCTCAAAACAAACCATTTCCAAATGGATAAGACATTGCATACATTTTTGCTACACCCACCATGGAAAACCAGTTCCTGCTACCATAAGGCCCCACTCTACCAGGGCAGCAGCTACATCTACAGCCTTCCTCAGGGGGGTGCCAACCAAGGATATTCTGGAAGCTGCAACTTGGAGTTCAGTACACACCTTCACCAAACATTACCACTTACCACTTTACTCTAAGAATAGAGCAGGCTTCGCCACTGCAGTTTTGCAGGGCCTTCTAGCCTCCTCTAACCCTGTTTGACTCCACCTCCCATCCTTAGCTTTGGGATTCTACCCAAGTGTGATGACTGCAGCAGGGTAAGACGATGAACATAGTACAGTTTTGTACCTACCATAAATGTAGATGTTCGAGTGTATACCCTGCTGCAGTCCAGGTTACCCTCCCTCCATCCCCTCTGAACTAGCTGAACTTATCTCTATCACTCTATTCTATACTACCTCTGTGGTGTATTTGCTTGTGCCTAAGGGTTTTGTTTTATTTTTCCATATAACTATGTGTATGTATGTATATATATATATATATATATATATATATATATATATATATATATATATATTTTTTTTTTTTGCCTACCTATTAGGGGCACCTGACATCTGGGGCAAGAAAAACTGAAGAAAATGGCGTCGGATGCCTCTGATATACCCCTGGCGCTCTGACGTCAGGGAAGAAATGACAGCAACCGACGCCGGACCAAGACTTTGGAATTCGGGCCGACTGCGGGACCACCTGACGGCAGGATAACCCAAGTGTGATGACTGCAGCAGGGTATACACTCGAACATCTACATTTATGGTAGGTACAAAACTGTACATTCTCATTGCAATATGGTAAGGTCATGGGCTTGGGCTGTAAGGGGCCTTGGCACAGGTGATCCTTCTTCTAGCCTGGCACATCCTGCATGGCTAATGGGACATCTGACTGCATTGCAGGTTCTAGCTTGTTATATAGAGCCCTAATTCCACTAGTGGGGTTCCCTTAGGTGATTCAGACTGTTAGTAAACTTCACTTGACCTGCTTCTAACCTTTAAGTCAAAAATGTTCTCAGTTTGGAGTGAGCAGTTATCCTCCCCTTTCTTTGTTGGATAATCTGCAGTTGATGCTGGCATAACCTCACTCACCTGTTTCATCTGTGGTTTAATTTTTCCACACTCATGTTGCCTGTGTCAGTTATGTCTGAGGATCATAAAATAGAACATAGAATTACAGTTTTATGAACTTAAAGGAGCCAAGCACTTCATCATGTATCAACTTTTAAATTGTTGTTTAATAAATGTGATTGACCAACAGGATTTTTTGTTGTAAAGTCCCCAGTAACAAAACTTAGTGGCTGTCATGTAAATATAGAATAGTCATACATAGATCACTGTGCCTCTGGCTTAAGTTGTTTTGTAGCCTGAACTGCAGCAACTCATGTATTACATTTAGCTGTTAGGGGGCATATTTCTTTCTATAGCAATTGCAGGAATGTGGCTCTGCCTACCCCCTTCCACAGTTGCTTCACACCTCAGTCAGTTTTAATTGTAATGTTGGGGTAGTTTGTAAACTGTTCTATATCAGGTAGAATGCGGCAAATTGTAGTCTTTCATTTCTTTTGTTTTCCTTCCTCTGTAATATAACTGAAACATCTTGCAAGGGTTTACAGGACAATACTAGGCTACTGGCCTGGAGGCCCTTATAAGCCTAGCCAAGAATTTCACCAATGCTCCCATAAAGTTGGCATCTGTTTTCCCTGTCCAGCAGGGACACAGGTGGGATCCCAGGGGTATATTTTCTGTTTCCCATCCAGTCTTTCAGGTTCCACTTAGAGGGCTAGTGAAGTACTCTGCGTGACATGGAAAGGAAGTCTGTTCCACAGATGGGGGAGTCATTGGGACACAAATCTATCCCACCAACAAGTTCTGTTAGTGTCACACACCAGGTTGAGACCTTCCTTGTGGGTTGCGTGAGTGGAGTTAGCCTTGATGGAGTTGCTGCATATCCGTAAGTCAGAGTCTGAGACGGTTTTGTATGCCAGACACAGCTTACCTCTGAGCAGTCTGTATGAGACTGAGTAGAGGGACAGGGCTTTTAGCCTATCTGTATAGGATAAGTGTTTGAGACCCTGGATTTTTCTGGTCAGGAACCTCTGTAGTCTCTCCATCTGCTACATATGCTTGGCACGGTACATGCCGATGGGGGCATTGTACTCAATAATGGGTCTTATAAGGGAGGATTGCAGAGATGTTATGACCTCCTTGTTCCTGGATGAAATACCCTTACTAATGAGGTGGGCCATGTAGAAAGCCTTCCATACAACGGAGGCAATATGGTGGTCAAAAGTCAGGTTCTTATCAACCTGGGTGCCCAAGTCCCTCACGACTGATTGCATGCTTAGTACGTTGTTAATGTGATAATTAGTGGGGGACACCATTTTCCCCAAAGGGGATAATGATGCATTTCTTGGCATTTCGTTTGAGGCCATGCTTCTGGCACCAGTCATTAGTTTGGTTAATGCCCTCTTGGAGGACATTCACATCACTAGAGGAATTTATGACAGTGCCCAGCTTGCAGTCATCTGCAAACTTGGTCAGCCACAGACCACTGGTTTTGGCTTGCACCTCAGAAAAGTATATCCCAAACAGTAGAGGCCCCAAGACCAATCCTTGGTGTACATCACTTGTTACAGATCTACTACTAGAAGTGGCTTCCACTATTTTGACTGAGTGGGTTCTGTCAGTGAGCCAGTTAACTACCCATCTGGTAACATATGGGTTGATGCCTAGCTGGGAGAGTTTATCTATTATGCAAGAGTGGGGAATAATGCCGAAGGCTTTGGCTAGGTCAAGGTAGGTGTTGTGCACTGTCTTGCCCTCATCCATGGCTTTGATGACGGTTTTGAAGAAGGCAACCAAGTTTAACATCCATGATCTCCTTTTGACAAAACCAAACTGTGTGGAATCAAGTGTTTGGAGGTTGCCAAGGTCCTTGTTTACAAGGTCCATGATAATGCATTCCATTGCCTTGCAGATAAGGCTAGTTAGGCTGATGGGCCTATAATTGCCTGGGTCAGTGGATGCTCCACCTTTATGCAGAGGGATGACGATGGCTGTCCTCCAATCTGCTGGGATGAAACCAATGCACAGGCTTTGGTTGAATAGGGTTCCTAGTGGTGCTGAGAGCTCTTGCCTGAGTTTATGTAGGACACAGCCAGGGATGTTGTCGGGTTCCATGGAGGCTGTATTTTTTGCCTTTGTGAGGGCATTAATAACCTGCTCCCTGGAGATGAAAGGAGGGAGGCAGGTGCTGGGAATGTCCTGGTTTACTGATTGGGTGGGGGGGGGGGGGTGATGTTTTCACTGAACTTGTCTGCCAGAAGTTTGGTTATCTCTATGACATTTGTGTATGTGGTATTCTTGACCACCAATTAAGAGCAGATTTGGGAGTTACCGTTTTTGATTGTGGACGTATGCGAAGAAGGCCTTGTGATTGTCCTTGGTGGATGTGCCCAGTTTGGACTCAAAGTTAGCCTTATAGGATTTCACTGGTGACCTTATTTGCATGTTCAGACAAAGGAGATATTGTTTCCAACTTGGCACCTGCTCCTTCTTGGTCCTGGACAGCAGTTTTTTCCTTTTATTATGGAGTCTGTTTATTGCCGCTGTCCACCAGACTCTGCCTTGAGGAAGATGATTTGGTCCTGTCAGGTATTGCTGAGTCCATGCAGCTATGTAGGTGCTCATATTGTTTTTTGGTGTAGGCTTGGACATTAGTGCTTGATTCAACTGACTGGATGGTGGCTGTGAAGCTGCTTATACCTGCTCTCAGGAGGTTGTAGTCAGCTTTAGGCAAGTTTTTTTGTTCGACCCGGGGGGGGGGGGGGGGTGTCAGGGGAAGATAGTGACTTTGAAAGTGATTGCTTTATGGTCAGATCTTACCAAGGAGGATGACACTGTAGGGGTGCTACAGTGGCTACTCATGTTGGTTAGTACCAGGTCTGGGATATTTTCACCTCTTGTGGGGGTGTTGACCAGCTGATCCAAAGAATTTGGCATTGACGAAGTAGAGGAATCTCTGGGCGTTCATGTTTGAGCTAGAATAGGTCTTTCACTCTATGGGTGGGTAGTTAGTCACCCAGGATCAGGGTAGAGGGTTGAATCTTGATGGATTAAAGTAAGTCCAGATAGGTGGAGAGGGGCCTCCTGAGTCATGGTTGGGGTTCTAGAACTTAGCTCTCATATGAGTATTAAATCCAAATGAAAATATTACAGTATGACAGGTAAATGCAAAGACTTTGCAATTTATTACATCTCTGAATTTAATTTTCATTAGTTTTGTCCCAAATTCAGCACATCAGTTGACCATAGCCAGAGCTTGTTTCACACTTCTTCCAAAATATAAATATCTGTTAGAGACATTTATTGTATTCATTTAAGTTTATAAGCACAGTAGGCACCAGGGCCTTGTTTCATTGGAGACCCGGAAGCACTGGCTGGTGAAATCACTTGCTCAGTCAGTCACACAGACTTCAAGTGCAGTCAATGAAGTGATTTGTAAGCTGATGGTGCTGCAGCTGTGAATGGGAAATGTACTGAAGTGTTGTCAGGTAAGTGGTAGCTGACCAATGCATGTCTGAATTAAGACTAGAAAATGATGAAAAATTCTGTTTGAACAACCTAATAATGCATAGCTCCTTCACATTACACAGATGGAATAAGTCTGTGACACCATACAGTTCTTTACCCAAGTTAAACAGCCGAAAATGTAGACATGCACACATGCATGCATGCGTGCCATAACAGTGTTTGTTCAAATAATATTATTGTTACAGGAGTATATAATTGAAGGTATAAGCCAGAGGTTAACATCAGTGACTGATCCTTTTGTTTGTCACCAGTTGGTTATAGGATGTGTAGCCACAGCCCCATGCTTTGGAGTATAACTGAGAATGCACCTTATGTTTAACTGTTTTTTTTTTTTTTAAACATGATCCATCTTTATTCAATTATCACATATGACATAGGCGATCTTATATTTACACAAATGAAAATAAACAATACCAACACAATTTCAGTTGCAAACATTATATATTACAAACCATTCTGACGCAACTATAGCTGCAAGCATTATACATCACTTACAGTATATCCAGTCATTGTCAGTCAAGCATTAGATAGCTCATTCATATCCTGCCTTCTTTTAAACCTCGTTCCTTCTCTGCATGTATTGATCCCACAGTTCCCATTTTTTCCTATGCACTTTGCTCTACCCTTTTCTAAAGATTCCAATTCCAGTTGTTTTATCTCTGTTACTGTTTTTGCTACTTCTGGTGAAGTTAGTTTAGACTTTGATTTCCATTTTCTAGTAATTGCTTTTTTGGCAGCCACCATAGTTAAACTCAGTAAGGCATTACTATGTGTAGGCAGTTCTGATTTTGTATCATAGCTCAAAAACATAATTTCCTTACTTACCCCAACTCCCTCATCCAGTATCTCAGACAGAGCAGTCTGCAGGGAGTATTTAAGGTCTGTCAATCTATTACAATTCCAGAAAATATGTTCCCAGTTACCTCTTTCTTCCCCATCACACCTCCAACATTTTCTGTTCTACCTGAGGAAAAATTGTTTGGAGTCTACTTGGGGTATAAAAATACAGATATAAACACATCCAAGCAGTGATCTTAAGTCTGCTAGACTTTGTTGCAGGGGTGGCCCGTGCTATTGGACTGCCGGACTGCAGCCCCCTCAACTTGAAAGTAAAAAAATAAAAAGAAAGAAATAGAAAATAAAAAATCTAAAAATTCATGGACTTCGCGCATGCGCACTAGTCCGGACTGCTGCCGAGACAGTCTGGAGCATGCGCAGATTGTCTCAGCAGCAGTCCTGATTGGGAAACATGGACAACAGAGCTCCCAGAAGTCTATGCAGTTTTAAACTGCATAGACTGTCCTGGGATCTCACTGGGAAAACGCATCGGGGTCGGACTGCAAAGTCAGCAGTCAGGGATTTAGGATCTTGCGATGGGCAGGGTCTGCATTGGAGTCTCATTGGGAGAAGATCTTGCGACGGGCAGGGTCGGATTTGCACGGGTTTTTGGATAGGGATCGGATGTTGGACAGGATTTACGGTGATGTACTTTGGAGTTATGGACAGGATTTACTTCAGGTAAGTGTGTGTGTCTGTGTGTGTGTGTGTGTGTGTGTGTGTGTGTGTGTGTGTGTGTGTGTGTGTGTGTGTCTGTGTGAGAAAATGCCCCAGTTGCAATATACTGGTGGTTAGACTCATGGTGGTGTGATAGGGAATACCTCAGGCTTGAACCCTGTACCTTGTTTGCAGGTGTTAAAGACCTGAATTCCCTACCCACCACCATTTGTAAAAAAAATTGCAGATTTTTGCCTCATATTTGATCTGATCTATTCCTCATAATATCTGTGGTTTTTAAATATTGCAATGCTTGAAATTTGATGGTGCAGTGGTAGCATTGTTGCCTCACAGCTGCAGGTTCTTGGGTTTGATTCTTGGCTGGGGTGCCTTCTTTGTGGGGGGGGGTCTGTATCTTCTCCCTGTGTTTGTGTGGGTTTGCTTGTGTGTCCTCCCATGTTACAACGACATGTCTGCATTATTTCTTCCTGGGCCTCTGCTGAGCATTGTTTTTTTTTGTTCCAAGTCAGACTGTCCTGATTAACAAATTGACAGGCATTTGAATTTCAGACTTCAGGTTCCTGAATATTTACTACCTTACATATTTGATGGTGCAGTGGCAGTATTGTTGCCTCACAGCTATAGGTTTTTCTGGTTTGATTCTTGGCTGGGGTGCCTTCTGTGTGGAGTCTGCATCTTATCCCTGTGTTTGTGTGGATTTGCTCTGGTGTCCTGCCATTTTACAAAGACATGTGTCTACAGTATTTCTCCCTGGGCCTCTGCTGAAAATTGTTTTTGTTCTGTCAGAAGTAAAATTGACAGGCATTTGAATTTCAGACTTCATATTCTTCAGAAAATACATAGTAAAACAACTTTTTATTCTAGCAATAAATATATAGTAACACAACCATTTATTATAGCAATTTTTAAGTTTATAAGATGATTATTTGAAATTTGTCCTTATTTTTGGGACTGTAATACCCTGTTATTGGCTTTGTCCAGGTTTTTTGTGCTAAGGTTGACAGCTATGGCAAGAACTTAATTCACTGAATATGTTTGAGGGCTGTATTCCCTCATTACTGGGTTTGTCCAGGTGTTTTGTGCTAAGAGGTTGACAGCTATGGTGAGAACTGAATTCATTAAATGATAGCCATTTAAGTTTCAGTCTTCCTCTCTTTCACAAAGCAGCTGATTTGGCATAGTGGTATGTTGCTCTTGACTGTTTTGCACAGGGACCTTGGCAGTAAAATGTGTTGTTCTGACTCTTCTGCACAGGGACCTTGGCAGTAAAATGTATGGTGGTAACACAGCATTTTATTCTAGCAGCTTTCCAAGATTATACAAGCAATGTTTAATGTGTTCCTGGTTTTTGCCCTTTTGACCCAGCCCAATAAATTTGGCTTTTTCCAGACTTCTTGTGCTGCGAAGTTGAGATGCAGTTGAGTATTGCGTAGATTTTACAAGGAGTTGAGAGCTGCAGGGGAAGAGAAGTTTAGTGCTGATTATGCTAAGTTGGCTCACGTTGCTAATAGCACAACAGGTTGTGTACTTGCTTTTGATGCAGAAGGTTGTTGGTTCTACTCCCATAAGGGGTGAATGCTGCCGTACTGAAAGTTAAGATACTAACTATGAGCCTGTTATCAGTTTGCCATCCATTTCCTATTGCAATATTACTAGCGTATTTTTAATGTAATTTAGGCAATTTATTCCTCAGGGGCATCAGACACTTTATTTTTCGATGAAGCCATGAAATATAAAGGTGATTGCTAGCAGCAACCTCTTCATTACAGATTTATTTAACGTGGAATTGTTTAGATTACTTTTTTTACTGCTTCAGAGATTGTGCATATTTACTGATAATGGTGGACTGTAGAATTGTGCATATTTACTGATAATAGTGGACTGTAGAAGTTTGAGTAGACTTTTATGATGGAAATGTTCTGAATTGGGCAGTTTTGTTTCATTGTTTACTGGAAAAATGTTCAAAGCAATAGGAAGATGTATCAAAGAGCACATGTATGTTTCATATGCAAGGGGCCTATGATTTGAAAACAGCCCAGAATTCATTTTTATCTGCCACGGGTAAAATGTATTTTCTTTGAATGTGGGTTTTAATGTTGTTTCAATGAATGTGAGTTTCAAGGGCAGAGAAGTTTTAATTCCAAGTTTGTTTAGCAGATGTCTTGGTGTTTGTGCTGTAAAATGCAAAATAAAACTTTCAAATGAAGTTCAAATCATCATAGAAGTAAATCAGTATGCACATTAGTGTTTATGGTAAATGGAGTGAAATAGCAAAGTAATGGATCATTGGAATGGCTGCAGGGGGAGGCTCCATTTGACCATGGTTTTGTGAGGGGGAAGGGCGGCAAACTTAGACAGCCCCAGCTGAACTATACCTCCCAACTGTCCAGATTTTCAAAGAATGAATAGATTTTTTGCTTCTGAACTATACCTCCCAACTGTCCAGATTTTCAAAGAATTAATGGATTTTTTGCTTCTTATTTTTGGTTTGTTCCTCATAAACTTTGTGGTTTTCTGGCAATTCATTTAGGAATTAAGTCACTAAATAATGACACACTAGTTTCAGACTTTATAACCTTCAGAAAAATGCATGCTAAAGTAAGACCTGTTCTATCAACTGTCCCAGTTTATACAAGAGCAATTTTTAGTACTGTTTATATGTTCCCCCAATATATTTGGCCTTGTCCAGATTTATTGCATTAACAGGTTGAGAGGTACATGCAAATAAGTTGCTTTATAGAATTAGGCATAGCCAAACCTCTCAACTGTCCCTGATTTTTGGCTCAAAATGTTGCTCTTCCCCTAATGATCCCTCCGCAAAATAGCAATTTTGGAAGAAAACATGGAGGGTTTATAATTAAGAAATAACTGTAATAATCAGATTACTTTTATTTCCGAAATGCATGTAGATTATTTTATTTTGTCAGCTGATCAAGTTAGCAGTACTAATATTAAAGTGTCCCTTCTTTGACAGGTTCCCAGCTGTATTGTGTTGCTATTTTATATTTTTACATCACATTTTTGGTCCATTTTTCATAAAATTGTGTTTTTTTGGCAAATTAGTGACAAATAATTAAAGACTGAAGTTAGAAAATAATGACAGACATTTGAGTTTCAGATTTCATGCCATTCAGAAAATTCATACTAATGCAAGACCTCTGTTAGCTTTCTAAGTTTATAAGAGCAATATTTTAAAAATTGTCCTTATTTTTGGGCCTCTGTCCCATTTCTTTGTATGGCTTTGTCCAGATATCTTGCTCTGAGGTTGAGAGGTATGACAAATGTGTCAGGGCCATCACAAGTCAGCCAGAGATATTTCAAACTGTGACATACTTGTTGCATCCCACTCCCCCATGTAGTGACTCTGGACTTGTCGAAGCAAGGCAAGGAGTAGTTATGCAGTGTAAATGTGCAGAGAATCCCACCCATCCAAGGTAGGCACAAGTACTAGAGTGGCTTTTCATCTGTCCTTGATTTTTACAGAATGGTCTGGTTTCTGTCATATTTTTTGTACTGTTGATTTATGCTCATTACTCAAAGTGCCTGTTGCTCTGTGTTTAAATAGCAATACTTTAATGACCATCAGGTAAGCTTAGCTGAGATTGCAAGATGCAAGTAAGCTTTAATAAGCATACTGTTAAAGAATTGCCAACATTGATGGCCTTTCTGTAGCCATGTAGAGAATACTTAACTAGATAATGTATAAGCCTTTGGGTATTGAAATGCATATGCCAGTATTTGTAATAAAGGACAGAATTACATTGAGTCTCATTACACTTGGAGACTTCCAGTCATCTCTGCAGGCTTTACCCGTAAACCGAATGCCAATCACGTGATCCATAACCTGTACAGTAATCCTTTTAAGCAATGCATCTTATTTCTTGTTTGCTTTTCATTTTTTACTTTGATCATGTTTTCCCCATGAAACAAGTAGATGTCAGGCAGCAGGTCTTTTTTTGGATAAGGAACATTTTTACAAGTGGGGGGCATCAGAGATTTCTACTTTCAGCATGTTACTTTAATAAAGCTGAATATATATTATAATTAGAACTGCAGTGCAAGAAGTGGTTTGAGTTGAGTGCTGCTTGTTTTTCTTATACTTGATTTTGACTGGCATTCCATTAATGTATTTAAAAAAAAAGTAATTTATTTTTTCATGCTTCACAACCTTTTTTGTTTCCATCTAGATATTAAGCTGTCATGCAGCCAGTGCATTGAAATATTTTTATTCTTCTACACTTCATTTTGTCTTGATTGGACTCTCATAATGGTTTGCCACCCAGGGCAGCATATTTAAAGTTAGTTTTTGTGGTTTTTAGCATAGCTCCTCCCCTTTCTAGTTGGCCACACCCCTTCCCCTTGACCCCACCCATTCAGCTGTCTCCTGCAGCCCCGCTTTGATTTGAAGTCACCAGCTGCCACTGCTTTGTTGTATATTTGGGAGATATAAATAAAGCCCCCATTGTTTCTTTGTGAATTGTTTATCCTGTCTCTCTTCCCAATCCTTTCTAACTTCCTTTGATTAATTCTTATAGTTATCATCCAATATTTTATATGTTCTTCTAATTATTCCTTTCTTAACATCAACTTCTGTTCTAGATTCTACTAAAAACTGTACCAGTCCTGGTCTTTCATTTAGGACCCCCCTATTTCTTTTTACCAATACTCTGATAACAATCCTTGATGGGAAGGCAATCTCTAACCTGCAGTCCAAATGAGTTTTTGGCATCTTCCGTTTCTGTTACCTTTCCCTCTCTAGTTATTTGCTACCAATACCTTGGTTCCTTTGCAAGTTTTCTCCAATAAATTCCAGCCCATTCTTGCCTGTTGTCTGTATCCCTAATTGCAGTCATCCCTGTCGTCAGAATCTCCTTTCTCCATTCCAGTGTTGACTTAGTTCATAGAATGCTTTCTGCTACTTTATGGATATAATATTCTGTATGATTATTGTTATTCTCCTTAAAGGTCTCCATCCAAAATCCCAGTCTCTCTTTGTTCCTTGAGCTTCACCCGTTTCGTCATCATCTGTTTCCACTTTGAATTATAGATTTCTGTTTGTGGTATGCATAGGAGCCATAACAGTGTTGCTCTGAAATACCCCTTTCAAATCAGGTAATCCCAGTCCACCTTGTTCTATTGGAAGAATGAGGTTATCCCACTTGATGCTTGCCATTTTCCACTCCCAGATAAAATCCTTCAGCTCTTTATTAATTGCTATTCACAACTTCTACTCTGGTTGATAAAAATATGCCTGACCTGTGTGTAAGACTAAAAGGACTAAAAACATTTTAACCGATTGTATCTTACTGTCGAAATCCATATAACAGAATTTACATTTTCTCAGTTTTTGTATTATCTTTTGTTTATTTTCTTCCCACATATCCTTAACTTCTACACTGGAATAATTTTTAATCCATATTCCTAAATACTTCATTTTTTCATGTCCCCAAAAATATGGATATTACTGATATTGCTGAACCAGTTTGCGTGTGGGTACATAATTTACCCATATTGCCTTTGTTTTCGCTTCATTAGTTTTGTATCTTGAAAAGATATGAAACTGTCTGTCTCAGTATGTTCCACAACACTGTAATGTCCCTTTCTGATTTTGACAGGTATAAAATATCTGCAAATACCGCCAGCTTGTCTTGATTACCATACCAATTATATCCTTGAATTTCTGAGTCCCTTATTTTCTTTGCCTGTGGTTCTAAATATAATGCAGATAACAAAGGGAAGAGAGGACACCCCTGCCTGGTTCCTCTAATCAAGTATAAGTTATCAGAGAGCACCCCACCCACTTTAATTTTCACATCTCATCCCTTGTATATCCTGCTAATCAACCCTGTAATTTTACCAGGGGAATGTAAATGTTTCCAGCTTACTCTGTCAAATGCTTTCTGTGCATCAAGACCCAGCAACAACAGTGACCTTTTCCTACACTTTGTTTCCCTCTGCATCGCCAGTGTTCTGTTAATGGTGTCAAGTGTTTGCCTCCCCTCTACAAAACCACATTGATCCATATCTATCAATTCTGGCATCACTTTTGCCATTCTTTTAGCCATTACAGGCAAAAACAATATAATCTTGCTTTATTATGGAAATGGACCTGTATGAAGTTGGACCTGATAGATATTTACATTCTTTAGGTATTATAGCTACCACCACTTTCTTCCAGGATGTTGGTACTTCTCCTCCTCCTCTTAAAATACTGGTAAAATCTTCTAGAGCTTTGTTGTTTCCCTCCTAGCTTCCAAACTCCACAGGAGTATCATATATTCCTGGGGACTTTCCTATAAATTGGTTATACATCATAATTTTTTATCTCGTCTCCTATCCTGTTAGTAATTGAGCCTCCCCTACCTCTAACCTTTGCATATTTAATTCTTCTGTAAACATTTCCATTTGTACCTTTTCTTGATTTCCATATTTCTCAGCTTTTTACAAACTTTCATAGAATTTCCAAAATATTTCTACAGGATCCCTTGTTATCTTTCTTGTTACAGGCTCCCTAAGCTTGGGTGACAGCCCTTTCTACTTTGTTGCCTGAGTCACTGTGCTTAAAGTTTTTGTGGTGTAGAGTTATTATCAAAAAACAGTTGCTTAAAAGCAGTCTTTCTAAACTCATACGTATTATCAAGGTAATCCCTTATTTGCTGTTTAGCATTCTGCAGTTGCTCCTCTTCTTGTTCTGTGAGATTCCTCCCATTTTGCAATACTTTTAACAATTGTCAGTCCCTCTGCATATTTTTTGTTACTTTTTAACCATATCTCACTTTATTTTATTCCCAACCTATTTCTAAATCCACTTTAATTTTATTCCACTCACTAGCTATATTTTCAGAAGAAATTTCTACCTTCTCCAATAGCTGCTAAATATTTTCCACCACCCATTGTTTAAATTACTCTCTTTTCAACAGATAGATGGGAAAGCGCTGGTGTCTCACTTTTATTTAATTTTTCTGTGTTTTTATTTTAGTTATTGTTGGTACATTATCTGAAATAGTTATTGGGTGTGTATCAAGATCTTCAATTAAGTGCACATGCTCCTGTGAAATTTAAATTCTGTCTAGCCTAGCCCAGTTCTTCTATCTTGGGGGAATAATATGTAAATTCGCTGTTCACATTATCCATACCAATATTTTGATACATTTCTTTAAAGATATGCCCTCCTTTGTTGTATTTTCCCCAGACACATCTTCCCTGTTGCAAATCAAATTCCAGTCCCCACCTTTAAGTGATGGTCCTTGCTGAAAGCTGGTTGTTCATAGGTTCATACTAGGCTATCTGCCCTAGGGCATTTATAAGCCTAGCCAGAGTGTGTGTGGCTTTCACCACCCCTTAGGATGAGAATACTATACCCATTAGTTTGCTGTGCCTCTGTCCAGCAGTGACACAGAGATGATTCCCGGGGTAAACCTATGATCTCCCATCCACTCGTCAAGATTTCTCTTGAACAGAGTCAGTGAGGGGCTCTGCCTCACATGGACTGGGATTCTGTTCCATAGTGTAGGGAGTTTCTGGGTGATGAATCTGTCCCTCCAGCACGTCCTATTTATATCCGTGTTGAGATTTAAGTCTCTTGCTCTCATGGCTCTGGTGGATTTGGATTTTTTGAGGTGGAGCATGTCCATTAATTCCAGGTTGGACATGGCCTTGTATGTCAGGCACAGATCACCTCTGAGCAGACGGTATGCGACTGAATAGAGCTGGAGTTTCTTCAGTCGGGCATCGTATGACATATGTTTGAGCCCCTTATCCTTTTGGTGAGGAACTTTTGGGGTCTTTCCAACTGCTGCAGGTGTCGGGTAAGGTACATTCCGAATAGGGCGTTGTACTCAATCATTGGTCTGATAAGTGAAGAGTACAGGGGTACAATGACCTCTCCTGATCTGGATGTGAATCCCTTCATGATCAGGTGGGCAATGTAGAAGGTCTTCCTAACCACTTTGGCAATGTGAGTGTCAAAAGAGAGGTTACTGTCAACTTGGGTCCCCAGGTCCCTGATAACTTCTTCCATGTTTAATGGATTACCACCTATGTGGTAATTAGGGGTTACCTTGTTTTTCCCAAAGGGTATGACTATACATTTTTTTGGCATTTAGCTTAAAAGGCCATGGCTCTGGCACCAGTTATCCATTTCTATGAGACCTCTCTGGAGGATGTCTGTGTCTGATGGAGTGTCAATTATGGTGCCCAGTTTGCAGTCATCTGCAGATTTTGTCAGCCACAATCCCTCTATGTTTGCCTGCACTTCAGAAAAATAAATGCCGAACAAGAATGCCGAACAAGAGGGGGCCCAGGATTGAGCCCTGTGGGACAC
This sequence comes from Protopterus annectens, assembly GCF_019279795.1. NCBI lineage: Eukaryota > Metazoa > Chordata > Ceratodontiformes > Protopteridae > Protopterus > Protopterus annectens. The sequence continues at coordinate 971,712,222 of NC_056744.1, forward strand.
CGCTCGTGACCGGCTTAGAGTCTGACATGGCACCAGCAACTCTAACCCTGTGTGTTCTGTCCTTGAGCCAGTTTGCAACCCATCTTGTGACATATGGGTTTACATCTAAGCTGGTGAGCTTTTCTATGATGCCCGAGTGGGGTATTGTGTCAAACGCTTTTGCTAGGTCAAGGTAGGCTGTGTGAACTGCCTTACCCTCATCAATGGCCTTAGTGACTGTTTTGAAAACGTCGACCAAGTTCAAGAGGCAGGATTTGCCCTTGACAAAGCCAAATTGGGTAGGATCCAGTGTCTGTAGGTCACCAATGTCTTTATTTATGAGTTCCATTATGATCCTCTCCATAGCTTTGCAGACAAGGCTTGTCAAGCTTATGGGGCGGTAATTTCCAGGGTTTCTCCCAGAATTTTCTTAAGCTGCATTATAGCAATTTTTGGTGGAATATAAATACATGTCAGTGTAATCCTCCTCCCTTGGCAGTAGCCCCTTAGTACTACAAATCTGCCATTATTGTCTTTTATATCCTCTTCTGTCACTGTAGAAGCTCCTCTTGCAATTAATATAAGTACTCCTGTCTTCCTTTGCCCCAGGCAGTCTGCTAAATAACCATTGTGTAAACCTTCATCATATTTATATATTAATTTCTTTCCAAGGGTCTCCTGTAGCATAGGTATTTGCATTATACTTTTTTAATATAGTTCACTACTCTTTCTTTTTTGTATTTATATGTGAGACCATTAACATTTAAAGACACTACAGAAAGCATCATATTCTTGAAAAATTATTTCCACCTTTTATGTATAACAGTTTTTTTGTTAAATGTCTAGTTCCAGCTTTTATGTTCCATACATGTGCTGTTTGGCAGGTTAATTCTTTATACAGTTGTTTCTTGTCATCTCCATTTGAACCTATGTCACATCTTACAGAACTTTTTGCTTTATTGAAAACCCTCAAACAAAACTGCAAACACACCCCAATGCCACCTAAAACCTATTAACTTAAGAATAATGCATAAAACTATGTACATCTTCAAATATTGAAGTTTTACCCTCCTAATAGGAACAAATGTTCCACTGCCAGCCACATGGCCAGACTTGAGATAACCTAAAAGAAAGGTTATTCCTGCTAAGATGCATGGTACAGCCTGTGGTTGTATTAAGTACAGTCTGGCTTTGTCTTATCTTAATAGCTCTCTCTCAGCTGGGAAAACACTTGAATACTATCAGAAAACATTTTCTCCAAGCTATTTCTCTTTATCATATTGCCTAGAGACATGAGAACCAGGCACAAAAGTGTTTACTAGAAAGAAAGCCTTATAATATTCAATATTCTTTTCATTTACTTGCTTTCTTTCAAATCTTGTTACTATATTAAGCTAATGACCTTAACCTCCGCACAAGAATGAGAAAAAGCACAGGCATTTTTCTTTTGTCATGCTTTTTAATTAGATCTTTTACATTGCATTGCCTACAGTTCTTAAAACTGAACAAGGAGAAAGAACAAGGGAGAAAGAAAAAACAGCATCACCTATTTACATTAGTATCTCCATTGCACTTAAAAATAACTTTTATTTTATATTTTTATTTTACATTTGTTGACCGGGCTAGTCCAGCTGGATTAATGTCCATTTTCAGTGGAGGCCCGGGGAGAAAAGCTCCTGAGGTTAATAATAATATTGGAAATACATAAGAAGACATAGTACAAGTGTAATTATACAAAGGTAAAAAGGTAAAAAAAAGAACATACAAATATTATAGATTTTGACTTATCAGAACAATCCTAGCAAAACAATATAATAAGGTATCAGATCATAAAGTATATAAAAGGTAGTTTTGAACCATGGTAGATAATACACAAACTTTTTTTTTTTTTTTTTTATGCTAAAAAGAGTTATGTAATATTTACAATAAATAGGGGTAATATCTCAGTTGAAGTAGAAGATAGTATCCAAGTGGATAAGAAAAGTTTATGATAGAGTTAAGGATGTCAACAGGCTAGTCTGGGTTGGTACAAGAGCAAAGCCAGAATTTGTTAAGATGTATTAAAAGTTGTTTTTTAAATAGTGGAAGAGTATGCAAAGAGGACAGATCGGATGGAAGATTTTTCTGAGATCGCGGTACAGTGAAGAATGGGATATTTGCCCTTTCCTCACTGTACTGAGATCTCAGAGTTGGAATATAGATTTAGAGGGGGTATGGGGGGGGGTTATTATGAGCATTCCCAAAATGTTATAACATGCAAAGAAGATCATGCACTATTAAGCTAGTATTAAGAAAACATTTTTTACTTAGTCAGCTTTCTCTCTCCTTTTCTCTGAGTGTTTTTCTGAAAATTAGTGACATGAAGTAGGGCATATGCTTTATAGTCCCCTACAAGTTTAACAAAGTCCAAGAAGGTCCAATATTTTCAGATTTCCTTGTCCTATTCTTGTTCATCTCCATCTCCCAAGCACTGTCGCTTCTTCATTTCCCACATACTTTTGATTCTTCTAGTCAAATCTTGTGCTTTTTCCCTCTCTCAAGCATTTTTTATTGAAACACTGGAAAAGGTTTCACTGGCACAGTCTCTGTAGTCTTTATTACCAGAAGAACAAGAAGCAGAATTTCCTCCTGTTTTACAGCTCACTTTTTTGGACAAACTTTTGTATTTCTTACTTAGCATGCACTTCATCAAAACATTATTTGGTTCTCCCAAGGAAAATATTTTGAACTTAGCTGGGTACAGCAGTTTGAATTTCACACCTGCTTCTGGACATTCCCTGAATAATGGAATGCCTGGTGTATGAGTAATCATTCTCCACAAACACTCTGTTGTCTCCTACTTTTGCCGTGGTTTTGTCAGAATATGATCTATATCATATGAGCGAATAGCACAAATTGCGAACGCTCGTATTATTGAATGTACCGGACCTCGAACTTCCTGTTGTGGGGGGCTGCACCCCCCCCATACCCCCTCTAAATCTATATTCCAACTCTGAGATCTCAGTACAGTGAGGAAAGGGCAAATATCCCATTCTTCACTGTACCGCGATCTCAGAAAAAGCACTTCAAGATCTGATACATTCGATATTATGAGCGTTCCCAATTTGTGCGATTCGCTCATATGATATAGACCCATCAGAATCAACTCCTGCTGGTAAAATTGCATATTTACTATTAAAGGTCTAGAGTGTTTTCTCATAGCTAAGTATGGAGCATACACATATTGTACCCTTTCAATTAAGAATTCCTATTGTGGAATACCAGTCCAGTTGTTTGCTTGTGCTTTCATAAAATTAATACAGTCTGTTCCTTCCAACTTCTCGGGTACAGCAGAAAATCTCAGGTTTTCTCTATGTACCCTGTCCTTTAATTCTATTATTTTTGAAACATCTCTTCTTGTGCGGTCTAATATTCATCCAGACTTTTTTTATTTCAATCTGTGAGTTTTGCAGTTTTATCACATTGTCAGAATGTCTGTTTAAAGTTTCTTCCATTTTTTTCCAGCCTTTTATTGTTTGAGTTGACATACTCCTTCAGTGCTTCATTTATTTTAGTCAGGTCTGTGTGTAGTTGCTATATACTTTCCTCTAGGTTACTGGAAGTCATGTCTGGAGCTTGCACTGCTTTTTGCTGAACAACTGCAGTACTTTTCCTAGTCATTGTTTTTTCATCACCTTTTGTAGCTGATTTTCCATCAAGTCCTCTGTATTTCATGTATCCTGACATCCAGGCAGTGCACTTACTTGTCAGTTACTGAAATTTACCCAGAAATCTAGGTCCACTGGCTTTCTCTGCTAAGTTTTTGTTTTCAGACTGGGTGATCTAGAATTGAGCTGTTACTTAATGTGCAGCCATCTTGGAAGTCTCATGCATGTTACTACCTTGAAGTTGCAAAACATTTATTTTGGTGCCCAGGAAGTGATAAAACAGTGCTGAGCCATGTATCAATGCAATACCAATTACAAATGCTAAGAAGAGTAAAAGTTAAGTATACCGAGTCACCTTGGGTTAAGTTTGCATAGTGTAGTAAAGCAAGTACATACTTGCATTGCCTGTAACTGGCACAGAGCTAATTTTATAAAACCAACCAGATACAAAATAGAGGGAGAACCAGAAGGTGAAGTAATGGGGCCTGTCCTGCAGCAGTAGTCCTCATACATGTATATAATCTGTTATGGTGGATATACATTCATAACTCTGCCCTTCTCATTGTTTGAGTAATTGTTGCAGAAATTTATAATAGAAATAGGAGCATAATAAACCATGTACACCCAGCTTCCAGGAGAGTACATTCTTAAAAACATGATGAAATTAGTTATGTCGTGCCTGTAGAGTGGCAGCCACTATGTAATTTCTAAATAATGTGAAAATTAATGTCCCAGGTGGAAGCCCAACAAATTGTTTTGCAGATATGTTTTTGCTATCTTTAGATTGGGTAGAAATGGCCAAGTCATTTAGTGGGCGTTATGATAATACAAAATCTCTATTGCATAACAGTGTAGTTAGGACAGCTTGCTGTAGAACAGTAAATTCCAAAAGTAGATTCCCAGTATGGTGGAATTATATGTAACAGGAAAAGGAGGTTTATTGTGTTTGCCATAAAATTCCAAATAAATTTAATAAAAAGAAGTTAAGGTTGAGAAGCAAGGAACTCTATAAGAAATGGAAAAATAAAATATGAAAATTTGTTGGCAAATGATCACACAAACACCAACACATTTTATAAATATAGTAATTCCTTCAGGAATGAAACCAATCATATTGATTCTATTTTTGTGAATGAGTCAATGGTTAGTGATCATGAATTGATAGCTGATAAATTTAGTGAGTATTTTACTGATGAAACAATCCACAGCCAGTCAGCCAGAAGTAAATCCAAGGACACACTGGAGAAATATTCCAAAAAAACAGAGGTTTATTGTCCATACAACAGGATTACACAGGTTTTGACCACACAACAGAATTGAGCGCTTTCATAAAATAACTTGCTCAGAATCCTGAGTAAGTTATTTTATGAAAGCGCTCAATCCTGTTGTGTGGACAAAACCTGTGTAATCCTGTTGTGTGGACAATAAACTTGTATTTTTTTGGGATATTTATCCAGTGTGTGCTTGGATTTACTTCTGGCTGACTGGCTGTGGATTTTTTTATCTATTTGGTTTTCTGGCTTGGTTACCGTTTTTTTTTGAGTATTTTACTGGTTTTGACATTGATACGAGTGATTGTTCTCAGTTCTTGGAAGAAAGGATTGTATGACAAAATGCCCTTTTATTTCTGAAAAGATATTAAGAGTCTTAAATAGAATTAAATCTGAAACATCGAGTGGACCATATTGTATTCTTGGAATTTTGTTGGTCAGTATAAAAGATTATTTACTGCGTATATTAACTAGGGCATTTAATTCTCTGTGAGCCATACTGTACCGAGATCTTGGAAGGAATCATTAGTTACTCTAATTCTTAAATCTGGAGATAAAAAATCGTATGTAAAGAAAATAATCTTGCATTGCTTAATATTTTTCAATATGGCTTTTCGAAAGGCTGTTCTATATTCATTTAATTTACAAGCTTTTATGATTGCATCTCTATGGCTATGGAGTTGGGAGTTAGTACAGGTGTAATCTGTTGGACTTACTATCATTCCATACTATTGATTTGGCATTGAAACAATATATAAGGTTAGTCAATGTTTATGTAGGTGGATTAATCATTATCTCAGATTGAGAACCCCAAAACCAGTGATTTAAAGAAAAGATCGAGCACTGGTTTAGATCAGGTGATGTTCACAGATCTTTGCTCGGGCCTTTGTTGTCTAATATCATTTTTGCCTCTATTCTATTTGATTACCATTGTTGGTTGATTAAGTTTGCTAATGACTGTAAAATTGGATTTATTGCGAATTATAAAAATGATTTCACTAATATTAATATGTATTTTACTATGTTTATGCAAGTGGGCGAATACAGTTGGTCTCACATGTAGTGAACAAAAGAGTAAGGTCATGCATTTTGGTAAACAGAAATTAATGAGATCTAAAACATTGTTTAGATTTGATTTATTGGAAGTTAATGAATATAAGGATCTTGATACACTGATTTCTCTTTTTGTTTTGAAAATCATGTGAGAAACATCTGTAATAAGGCCTTGAGACAGATGGGTTTGATTTTCAAAAACTTTACAAGAGTGGTTGCAATCTTTGCTTCTTCATTTAAGTTATATATCAGATGCAGTGTTTGTAGTTTTAATATTCAACAGCTTAATTTACTCTGTACTGATTCTATACAATTTACAAAAAGAATACCTGATATTAAGCAGGTATGCTATAAGGTTAGATATGTTTCAGTGGGTCTTTGTATCAGAGTTTGACTTTTATTTGCTTTTACGGTGTTTAATTTCTCTCTTCTTTAGTCTTTATTGAGTTTGACCGTATATAATAATCCAAAGGCATATAAAAATCATAATTTAAAGTTCTGCTTAGAGTTGTGTAATAAAGGGAATAGAGCTTGTTATGTAACACACACGATAAAAATCAAATAAAAATGAAAAAAAGCAGCAAACCAAAGACCAGGAAGGAACCAGACCACAAAACATATTTATTTATTTATATACATTTGTTGACCGGGAGTGTCCGACTGGCCGTAGGTCCATTTTCAGTGGAGGCCCCAGGGAGAAAAGCTCCACAGTTAAAATAAACAAACAGTAGTTACATTGGATTACATAGCAATTAACAATTTGATTAACATAGCAATTAATTACAAACATATTTACAGATGAAGAACATAGTACATCAGTAGACAACTAGAATCTTTATCTGTGAAGTACATAACCGACATTAACAAATGTTACAATAAGAAGTTCTTGCTGTATAATAAGTACTAGGCTTATGAGCATCTGAGCTTGCTATAATCAAGGTAGTTAGTGGGGTGGAAAGAAAGGTAGTGGTTGGATGGGGTGGGTGTTATTAGAGTGGAATTGCAAGGGCATAGCCAGCATGTTTTTAGGTGCGCTTTTAGTAAAGTTTTGAAGTGGGTGCATAATGGTATGGAGGTAATTGTGGGTGGGAGGGAGTTCCATAATTTGGCTATGGCGCAAGAGAATAGTGCTTCACCAGCAGAATTATTGGCTTTAGTGATCTGCAAGTGATTTTTGTTGCTGAATCTTAGTGGTCTGGTGGTGCGATAGGGTTGGAGTAGATTCTGGAGGGATGGGACATTTAGTGGATGGTTTACTAGTGGGCAAGTGAGAGTTGATACCATTGAAGGAGTTCAAGCCAGCCCAGTTCAGCAAGTGAGAGACAGTGGTGACTACGGTAGGCTGCCCCTGTGGTGAATTTGGCGATTTTGTTGTAGCAGGTTTCTAGCTTGTTCAGATTGCATTGCCTTAGGTTGGTATATATTGAGAGGCATAAAGTAGGGTGGAGATAATGTGGGAATTTGCTATTGAAGTTTTTGCATCTTTGGTGAGAAGTTGCTTATTTCTGTATAATGCTCCTAGTTTTTTGTGGACTTTTTTTATGGACATGGATATGTGAATGTCAAATTTTAGTTTATTGCCTATTTCCACTCCTAGCAACTTGGTGTGTTCAGATGGGTATATAGTGTTGTCTTTTGCTGTGATGTTAAAGTGAGAGTTGTTTTGAGTATGTTTGGTAGGTTGGAAGATGAGTAGTTTAGTTTTGTTTGGGTTGAGTATTAATTGGGCATCGGATAACCAAATTTCAACAGAGGAAAAGGCTTCCTGTGTGACTTTTTGTAGTTTGGGTAAGGACTGGGCTGAGCAGATGATGGTTGAGTCATCTGCGTATTGTATGGGTATGCCATGTTTGGTGGCAGAGGCTAGATTATTGGTGAAAACAGAGAAGAGTAGGGGTCCAAGGATGGATCCTTGGGGAACCCCTATGGAAACAGGTAGTTGGGGAGATATGTCATTCTGGCATACAACGGATTGTTGGCGGTCAGACATGTAACTCTGAAACCAGTTGGTGACTGATTGAGGGAAGGATAGGTTATTGAGGAAAGAGATGAGTTGTTTGTGTGGGACCATGTCAAATGTTTTAGATAGGTCTAGGAAAGTAGCAAAGGAGAGATAGTCATTGTTTTTTATGCTGAAGGATAGTGTTAGTAAAGGAGAGTAAGGCAGTGGTGGTGCTATGGTTTGATCTGAAACCATGCTGAATATTGGAAAGGCGGTTGTTGGTAAGGAGATAGTCTGAGACCTGAGAGTGTATGCATCTCTCTAGTATTTTGGAGAGTGGAGAGAGAATAGCTATGTAGCGGTAATTGGTTATTTCTGTGGAGAGGCCACCTTTGTGGATGGGAATTATATGTGATACTTTTCACAGTGTGGGAACATAATGTTCTGACAGAGATCAGTTAATCAAGATGGATACTGGGTAGGCCAGATCATCAGCTGTGATTTGTAGGTATTCACTTGGGAGGCTGTCTGCTGTTAATTTGGTGGGCTTAAGTTTAGTTAAGAGTTTTTTTTTATGTTGGAGGTAGGTACAGGAGAAAAAGAGAAGGCAGTCGGGAGATTACTAGTTGAAGGTGTGGATTGGAGGGGAGGGGGTTATGTTGTTTAGTGATAGTAAGGTTTGTATGAAGTGTGTGTTGAATGAGGTAGCAATATTTTCAGAGGAGTTAGGGATGTTAGGAGGAAGGGGTACTGACTTTACCTATGTGGAGGATGGAGTTTATGGAGGACCAGAATTGTTTGGGCCTGTGTTGGGAGGAGTCTAGGGCAGACTGGTAGTATTGGAATTTGTCCTGTTTTATTAGCTTTTTGACTCTATTGCGTAGTTCTAGGAATTTCTGTCTAGTTGAAGGGGTTTTGGTTTTGTGCCAGTGCTCCTAGGCTTTATCCCTGTTTTTCATTTCTGATTTAGTGGTTTTCTGTAGCTATGGGGAAGGTTGTGCTTTGGTTCTGGAAAGTCTTATGGGGACATGGTAATTAAGGATGCTCAGGAAGGTAGAATTAAAAAATTCAACTGCATCATCGAGACTGGGGTACTTTAGAGGATGCCAGTTACATTCTTTGAGGGATGAGATGAATGTGAATGGGTTAAAGTTTAGTTTTTCACATATTTGATGGTAGATGACAGGTTTAGCTTGGTATCGATATTTTTTGAGTAGAAATGTTGGGGAGTGATCACTGAGGCTATCTGATAAGCAGCCTGTTATATATGACTGGGGGCTCTTACTGACTAGTATCCAATCCAGGGTAGTGTGCTTGCTGGAGTTTTTATTTATCCTGGTTGGCGACTGGACTAGTTTGGTGAAGCCATGAAGGTTTACATGATGGGCTTGGATGGTTGCCAGAACAGGATTGCCAGTCAATATTGAAATTACCTAAAATTATAGTTTCTTGGGGGAGATGGTGGGTAGACCAGCTGAGGAGGTTTTCTACTGGAGGGATGTTTTGGCCAGGTGGGAAGTAGCATCCAATTATGTTGATGGTTTTGTTTTGGTTTATTTTGAGGTTGGTATATATTATTTCTTCATTGCCTATTTGTGGAGCTGATGATTTTAATATCTGGATGTTTAGATGCTGTTTAAATATTATAGCTACACCGCTACACAACTTATAAGCTTGCATTCATTTAATAAAACACAACAAACATCATCAGAATAAATACAGAAACTTGAAACCACCCTTTAAATACTTGTCATGTGGAAAAAATCATCCAGTGACAAAATGCTTCAAATAAATTATTTAAATAGCCACTATGACATCATGAAAATTTAAAAATACACTACAAAATTTTTTAACATTACATATGTATAAAAACATAAAATGTATATATGTAATAGTCAATAACATTTCATGACATCATAGTGGCTATTTAATTTATTTGAAGCATTTTGTCACTGGATGATTTTTTTGCACGACAGGTATTTAAAGGGTGGTTTTAAGTTTTTGTATTTATTCTGATGAAGTCCGTGGTGTTTTATTAAACGAACAAAAGCTTATAAGTTTTGTGGTCTGGTTCCTTCCTGGTCTTTGGTTTGCTGCTTTTTCATTTTTACTTTGTTCTTTGGAGTTCTTTAGCTGTTTTTGGTTAACACACAGGATGTTAACAATTATGGAATGAATTACCTGAATATATCAGAGGTGTGAACAGGGTGGTAAAATTTAAGAAGTCTTTGGATGGATTGGGCTGGGACTATGGTGTCTGATCCAACTTATTACTGTTGGGTGATCCTTGAAAGTTGTAAGGCTTGAACGCTATATCTATTTTGTGAATTTATATACTTTTAGAGGCTACAGAGAGAGCTGCAGTGACAGCTGCTGACCTGTTTAGATGATCATTAACTTCCTAAGTCAGACTGTTAGTTTCCATAAGAAAAACTAATACAATTTACTAGGTACATGGAAAGGGTTTGCTTAGGAACTGGATGGCTTCAATTTGGTTGGAGTACAATATTTTCTAGTACCCATTAATGAGTTTATCTGGAGGTGAGAATTAGCTTGTTCAACACTTGTTTGCTTACTTTCCAAACATATTTTTCTTAATTCTACTCAAGCTACAGTTACAACAGTTATGTACCAGCTGGAATTTTCTTGGATTTATTATCCCATTAAAATACGTTAATAGTTTAATTACTGAGTAGGCATTAATCACTAAAACCAAAATTGGTGTTCAGTAGGAAGTAAATGTCAGAAAAATCACTTGCACCAGTTTCAGGTATTGGGGTCAAGCATGCAGTTTAACAGTTGTTAGTCCAAGCAAAAGATATTGAACGCCCATACGTCCTTCATTAGCAGATTCTCATTGTATAAGGATCTTTTGTTTCTTAAGTGCTGGAAAATAAACCTGTATTCTGCATTCATTCATTCTCTCTCTTTGAAATATTAAGAAAAAAATGGAGACATTTCCTTGCACATCCATGCTGGCTTCATTGAAGGCTAAAGTCTAATTCAGTTACAGATAAACTTAGTGAGATGTCTGTGCCTCTGGCACATTTCACTGTACCCCCTAAGAAATGGGTCTGCCTTTGTGGGTTGTCCAGCTCCTGAATTAACAAAATGCAATGTCGCAGTCTTTGGTTCCTTTTTTTGAGTGTATAGTAGGCTATTAGTACTTCAGCAAAGCTCTTTCAGAATCTGCCTTCCTCTTATTTGAGTGTTAGCAGCAGTCCAAGTATGACTGGAGAAAAAAGCATGAATGAATATTTGAAAATCTTATTAGACTTTCTCAGTGTTCACGTTCTCAGTGTGCAGAATTCTTTCTCCCTTGATGTTCTGTTTAATGACAAAAAATTCATCAGAATGGAGTGATTAAAAAGGGCTCAGAGATGACTTCAGGCATAGTGATTAATTCTCCGACTGCCTGTCATCATAGAAAACTGCATATGATTCTTATAGGTTCATAAATTATTACTAGGCTAACTGCCCTTGTGGGCCATTTTAAGCCTTGCCAATTACTCGATGTGCGAACCAAACCCTGCACCTTGTGTCTAGCTTAACCATTATGCCAAACTCCCACTATAAAGTTCATAGGTTAAGTACTAGGCTGGCTACTGTTATGGGTAATGTTAAACCTGTCCAATTTCCCTTTCAAAGGTGACATTCAAACCGTGTAACTTGTGTCTGTGAAGTAAACATATTAACCATTATGCCAACCCACAAGTGTTATGGCATGCAGTTAAGTAACACATTTCCCTGAAGCGTCCATTATCAAGATCTTTTATCCAACAGAGTTTTTCTTTTGTCTGATGAAATAATAGGCTCAGATAAAGGTAAAGTTATTTTCTTACTTGTAAAGTTCATGTCCCTTGCAATTGGTGTGTGGTGCCTTGGAGGCTTCTTACGAAGTATCCAGGAGCTATTTTACAGCAGCCTGGGAATTCAGTAGGATGTTCCGGCAGAGAGGACGGAGAGATGCGCTATAATTAAAGAATAAGCCAAACCACCAGTTATATATGGCAGTCTAGATGCTGTAAGCACTGAAGTGCTGAAGTCAATTTTGGCTTTGCCCCTTTGCCTTTGCACCATTAAGAAAATTTAGTCCATTTATGCATGTGTGACTTCCTGGGTGTGGACATTTTTAACTTCTTTTTAGGACCAATAATACCAGTTGAGAAAAAAATATCTCTGTGGTATCAACCTGAGATTTTTATTTATTTATTTAACATTTGTTTACTGGGAAAGTCCAACTTGGAACCAAGCCAATTTTCAACAGTGGCCCGGGAAGAAACACTCCAGACGCATGTCTTTGTAATGTGGGAGGAAACCGAAGTACCCGGAGAAAACTCACACAAATGTAGGGAAGACATGCAGACTCTGCAAAGAAGGCACTCCAGCTGAGAATCGAACCGGAGAGCCACTTGCTGTAAGGCAATGGTACCACTGCACCACTGTGCAGTCCAGGCTTTTATGCTAAAAGGCGTGAGGCTTTGGTACAAGTTTAATTGCTTACTAGTAGAGACAGGGTTATTGTTTGAGCCTTTGGTATCCATATTATAAGGATGAACCATGGTTGTACTGGCCAAAAAAGATGTATGAGGATTACAGTAGCATTTTTTTTCTATTTATAGTCCCCCCTCTGACTGATGACTGTGAAGCTAGCTCCAGTCAGATTTGAGTCCATTAATTCCCTAGGGCTTAGAAATCCTCATATATAGAGTTCTCATAGAGTAAGAGCCTTCCAGAGGAGTCCCCATCCAGGGGCATGTCAGATAGTTTGGTGATCTTGTCAATATCCTGGCAATGAGACCTATTTTTTGATGAATGGCTGTAACCCCTCCCTTGGTGGTGACATAGACACCTTTGTAACTGTTTCACCACCTGTACCACTCTAACAGCATGGGTCTTGCTCTTATACGTGCTGCTGTCAAGGGCTGCCTTAAATGGCTTAGGAGGTTACCTCCACATCCTTTTTGCCCCTGCCCTACCTGTATGACTCATTCATAGCCTGTAGCAGGGATCATGTACTCTGTTGTGCACCAAAGTCTCTAATATAAATTCATGTGTGTCTAGAATGTAGTCAGGGTTTTTACCTATATGACAAAGGCACATCAGTTCCCTCTGCTTAAGTGTAGCATCATGATGTTCTTCATCTCACATTGCTGCAGTCATAACCTGTGGGTAGTCCGCTGTCCTCGGTCGGCCCGAATACCAAAGTATTAGGCTGGCGGCGGTCATGGGCGCTCAGATCTGACGTCAGTGCGTCCCGGTATTAAAGCGCATGACCGACGTCATATCCTCAGTCTTTTTTGCCACATGGTCCGAAGCAGAAGCAGCGTTTGCAAGTGCCGTTCGGCGTTCTGAAATTTTCGTATTTCGAGTTTCAGACCGAAACCAAGTTGGGCTAAGTACCCCGTTGGGGAATATTTTTGTTTTTTCTTGCCTCAGTTAATTCTGGATGTCAGAAAAAGTGAATAATTGTATTTCTTGTGGGAAACAAATACCGCATAGGGATTACCACTCTCTGTATTCCTTGTTTGGGGCCTGAGCACGACGTAGTCGGGTGTCGCTTTTGTGCTAGGTTTAATAAGCGCACCATTAAACGTAGGTTAGATTGCGCTAGGCTTGTCTTTGGGAAGCGGTGTAATTACAATATGCCGTCGGATCCTCCGACGCCCGCTTCTGCTAAGAAGCGCAAGGATAAGTCGTTAAGGTCCAAGCAGGATGAGTCGTCCGTTCCGGACGCCGGTTCTTTAGAAACTACGCTGGAATCTGTAGATCCAGCCGAGGTTTCAGCTGAGTCTCAGGGGGAGACATTAATTTTGCAAGATGTGGCCTCACAAGAGTCAGGTCAGGCTGAAGGGGCCTCTCAGGTTGCTGTACTCCCTTCTTTGCCTAAGGTGGTTAGGCCTTCTCCTTCAGTCTCTAAGGTACCTTCTAAGGGCAGGCCTGGTTTGCCCTCCTCAGGTGTCAGTCCTAGTTCTGCAGGCTCTGTGCCTAAAAAAACACATGCTTAAAATGGCAGAAGATTTGATTTCCTTAATCAGGGGTTCTATGCCCCCTCCAGATAAGAGGCCTAGGGTGGAGCCAGAAGTGGAAAGTTTGGAACAGGCTTCAGATTACTCAGAGTCTTCGGCTGAAGACACTCAGGATTTTCCTCCTTATTCAGATTCGGACGCAGAGGATTCCAGTCCTTCTGCTTCTCCTCCAGAGGATTTTTCCTTCTCAGAAACCTTGCATTCTATGAGGGAGCATTTTAAATGGGAAGGTCAGGATTTCTCGGATTCGAAAGAGGCTTAGGGAATTTTTGTTTTTGCCTCAACATCGGCCCTTAGCTATACCTCCTGTTTTGGATGTTGTTCATGATGTTTTCTCTGAGGCTTCCCTTAATCCAGACTCTTTGCCTCCTGCGCCAGTTAAACCTGATAGGTATTACAGGGTGCCTGAGGCTCATAAATATCTGTATAAGAGCCCAAGGGCTGACCCAGAAACTATTAGTCAGGGACCTAAGGGTGTCAGGGCTTCTGTTGTAAAGAATCCAGTTCCTATGGATAAAGAATCTAGAGCTTTGGATAGGTGGGGTAAAAAAGTGTACACCTCTTCCACTCTAGCAATGAGGGCTTTGAATTGCCAGTTTCATATGTTAAAGTACCAGAATTTTCTCCTTACTCAATTAAAATCTAAGGTAGATGCTTTGGCAGAGGGCATAGAGTGTAAGGAATTACAGGAGTTGGTTCATGCCTCTGATCAGGTGGGTAAGCATTCCTTGCAGTGTTGAAAGGTAAATTAAAAATGCTGGTTACTGCCACAGCACGCTTGCTTATAAAAAAGATAAATAAATGGATAAATAACTCAAGCAAGCGTTGACAGAGTGAGAAATAACCTTCTATGTGTAAAAAATCCAAGTAATCCGGTCTTCTGAGACAAATAATTCAGTTTATCTGTGTAATAAACTGAATTATTTGTCTCAGAAGACCGGATTACTTGGATTTTTTACACATAGAAGGTTATTTCTCACTCTGTCAATGCTTGCTTGAGTTATTTATCCATTCCTTGCATTGTGGTTTCGATGCTTTACAGGCTTCTTCCAGGGTGGCTGCCACTGGATCAGTTATTCGCAGGCACGCCTGGCTTAAGGATCAGAGTTTGTCAGAGCATGTTAAAGCTAGAATTTTGGATGCTCCTTTACAGTCTGAAGTTTTGTTTGGTCCTCCTGTGGAGTCTGTCTTAAAGAAAATGGAAGACAAGGCTAAGTCTATGCAGACTGTTAAAGATTTTTTTGCAGGTGCAGCCCCCTAAGTTTAGCAGAAATTGGCCTACTAAGGGATGGGCTTACCCTTCTTCTGATTTACAGTCTAGGGGCAGATCTAGACGTGGTAGGGGCAGAGCTCAGGGTTCTTTCAGGCCTAGAACGTGGAGTTCCCCTGCACCATCTACAAGTGAGGGCAGGGGCCAGTCCTTTCGTAAACAGGCCCAATGACCTGCATCTTCAGCTGCCAGATCCCTCCTGTCTGGCAGCTCCTTTGGGAGGAAAGTTAGCACTTTTCAAGCAAAACTGGCTTTTAGTCACCCAGGACAAATGGGTATTGGACATTATAAACCGAGGCTACAAGTTTTATTTCCACACATTGCCTCCTTTCAAAGGCATGCCAGACGTTCCTCCTCAGCAAAGAGTAGAGGCTCACAAACAGATTTCTTTACTTCTTCAAATGGGGGCTATACAGCAGGTCCCTATGTCGGAAGTGGGCCTAGGATTTTATTCTCGCCTGTTTCTTGTACCAAAGAAAGGAAACACTTGGAGACCAATTTTGGATTTATCTATCCTCAACACATACCTGGACATTCCAAAATTCAAAATGTTGACGTTGCAACAACTTCTGCCTCTGTTGGGCAAAGACCACTGGATGGTAACTCTGGATCTCAAAGAGGCTTATCTTCATGTTCCTATCAGACCCAGTTGCAGGAGATTCCTGCGCTGGCTGGGACTTTACATTATCAGTTCTCTGCATTGCCCTTTGGCTTATCTACTGCGCCAGGGTGTTCACAAAGGTTCTGGCCCGGTGATAGCCTTCTTAAGGTCAAGAGGAATACAAATTTATCCTTATTTGGACGATTGCCTGATTCTTGCTCAAGACGAAAACAAGCTTCTTCACCATCTACAGTATGTTATGGCAGTGTTAAGGTGCCTAGGGTATTCTGTGAACGAAACAAAGTCCAGTCTAGTACCCTCTCAGGAAATGTGCTTTCTGGGTGTGAGACTGAATACAGCTTCCCAGATGGCTTTTTTGACCCCGGACAAGCAAAGAAACCTTACACTTTACTTCCAGCAATTGTCTCTACGGTCCAGGCTGACTGCAAGGACAGTCCTTCAAGCCTTGGGGTTCATGGCATCTTGTATTCTGGTGCTTCCCAATACCAAACTGCTTATGAGGAAGCTACAATGGTATCTCAAAAATGTATGGACACAACACTGCCACGATCTGGACACTGTCATTCAAATAATACCTTGCATTCAAAAGGAATTTTGTGGTGGGCTCAGGAATGTCACCTAAACAAGGGACTCTCTGTGACCCGACCAGAGGCGAGTCAGATCTTAACGACAGATGCCTCGGACAAGGCTTGGGGAGCACACCTCAATGGAAAGTGGGTTCAAGACACGTGGCCTGCCAGACTTCAACATTTACATATCAACTTGAAGGAGATGTTAGCAGTCCAATTTGCATTGATGGCTTTCAAGGATTTACTTCACCCGGGACAAGTGTTGATTCAAACAGACAACACAACTGTCATGTGGTACATCAACAAGCAGGGGGAACCCATTCGTACCCTCTTTGCAGACAAGCTATGATTCTGTGGGAGACTGCTCTCAGTATGCACCTCACTCTTCAGGCAAGGTTTCTGCCAGGAGCACAGAACTCCTTAGCAGATGTTTTGAGCAGACAGATGGTGGATCCCCACGAGTGGAAGTTGGATCCTCATGTATTTCGACAGTTGACAGTGATATGGGGGACTCCAGACATAGATCTGTTCGCTTCTCCACTAAATTTCCAGTTGCCAAAGTTTTGCACAAAGATGTTTCATCCCACAGCTTGGAAAGTGGATGCTCTATCATTCAGTTGGAGCAATCTTCACGTCTATGCCTTTCCTCCTCTGCCTCTCCTTCCCAAGGTGCTCTTGAAGGTCAGACAAGACATGCCCTCCATGATTCTAATAGCTCCAGATTGGCCTCGACAGCACTGGTACCCTCTGCTGAGGAGTTTAGTACGGGAGCCTCCTTGGCCTTTGCCTTCAATTCCATATCTTTTGTCCCAGGCGGGCAATCATTTCCTCAATGTCAGGATTCAGTCCCTGCATCTAACAGCCTGGCATATTCTGTTCTAGAACCTGGAGGGTCGAAGCTTCCTCAACAAGTTTTGAATGTTATTTTGGAGGCCAGAAGGCCTAGTACAAGGAAAGTTTATGCTGATAAATGGAGGAGATTTTTTATTTGGAGCACAGCAAGGAGTTTTGATGTTTCCAAGCCTAATTTGAGTGTTTTTCTTCAATATCTTACAGAATTATTAGACAAAGGTTTGTCTTTCTCCTCTGTAAAAGTTCATGCTGCAGCCATTTCTGCTCACTATGACTGTGACCCACCATTATTCTCTCATCCTTTGTTTAAACAATTCCTTAGAGGGGCAAAGAACATAAGACCCCCACGTAGAGCTCCTACTCCTTCCTGGGATCTCAATTTTGTGTTGGAAAAACTTACTTTACCTCCTTTTGAACCTGCAGCTACATCTGAGTTAAAATTTTTGTCTTGGAAGACTGCTTTTTTGTTGGCCATTACGTCTGCTAGAAGGGTTTCTGAATTACAGGCTCTAATGGCAGTTGAACCCTTCCTGATTTTTCATAAGGACAGGGTATCTCTGCGTACTAACCCTACTTTTATGCCTAAAGTGGTTTCAAATGTGGCCCTGAACCAATCTATTCATTTGCCTACTTTTTATGCTGATCCCCAAAATAAAGGGGAGAAAATTTTGCACACTTTGGATATTCACAGGCAGTTGCGTTATTATTTGAGCAGGACTAAAAGTTTCAGACAGTCTCAACAGTTATTTGTTTCTTTTGCTTTGAGCTCTCAGGGAAAACCTGTTTCTAAACAAACTATTTCTAAGTGGATTGGTCATTGTATTGCCTTTTGTTATTCTCATCATGGTAAGGAGATTTGGAATCAGACCTCATTCCACTAGGGCTACTGCCACTTCTACTGCTTTTTTGAGGGGAGTAGCTACCAAAGATATTTTGGAAGCAGCTACTTGGAGTTCAGTGCACACTTTTTCTAAACATTACCATCTCCCTCTTTATTCCAAATCTAGGGCTGGGTTTGCCACTGCAGTCTTGCAGGGCTTATTAGCAGCCCCCAATGCTTTATGATTTGGCCAACCTCCCTTTACTTTTGCTTTGGGATTCTACCCACAGGTTATGACTGCAGCAATGTGAGATGAAGAACATAGTACAGTTTTGTACCTACCATAAATGTAGATGTTCGAAGATCCACATTGCTGCAGTCCAATTTACCCTCCCTCCTTCCCCTCTGTAGTTTGGAGTGGTTGTTGTTTAGGTTGTAGATATTGAATAAATCCAATGAACCAGGAAACCAGGACATAAAGTAGAAAGTTTAAAAGGAACATCCGTTTATTATAACAATAAATATGACAGTTTGAGCGCTTTCATCCCATGATAGAGACTTCATCAGAAACAATTATCTTTGTTTAATTAACTTTATATAACTCTCAAATTAATGACATCATACCTTCACAATTAACATTTAAAAAGACATCTACCTAGAATTGGTTACCAACAATAGTGAGTGTGTTTAGTGCAAAAGACTTGTTGTATTTGATGTAGGAATAAAACTTTATAAATAAGTAAAAAATGGCACAAAAGTATAAAAGTAATAAATATTGTATATAAATATTTTGCCATAAAAACTTACGAAAATACCTGATATTCCTGTTTTGGTTGTTAGAATATTTTTTAAAATTGTATGAATATATACAACATAAATATACTTTACTGATAATTTTAAAAAATATATGTTCATTCATTCTAAAACTAAAATTTCTTAATACTTAGTAGAATGTGATTAACAAGTATATATTTATATATTAAAAACATTAAATTAATAATTCAGATGTTGTTAGCTCTCTCTATAAGCAGTGGTGTTAAGGACACAGTTTCGTTTAGTCCTGGAGGAAACATAGAAGCTAACCTGTACTGCCATTGACTTTCCTTCTTTTTTAAAAGGTTTTTCCAATCTCCACCCCTGGCATCTGTTGTAACAGTGTCCAAAATACCAAAAAGGAATTTTTTAAAATCAACACAGGATGTACTGTGTTTGTAAAGAGAGTTGGTATTCTTGTGATTTTTAATGTCATTAAGGTGTTCATATATCCTATTTTTGAATAGTCTTTCAGTCTTGCCAACATAGAAATGTTGACAAGAGAACATACTGCAAGATATACCACTCCCTTGGTGTTACAAGTACCATCTTTTAAGAACACAATACTATTCATGGTATTGCATAGCCTAATAGTGGGTTCTGTATAAATATAAGAACAATAGTTACACATGCCACATCTTCTTGTGCCCCGTTTGTTTTGGGAATTGAGGGGTCTTTTATGTTCAAACAGTTGTTTCATATTGAACCCTACTTTGTTGACAAATCTGGGAGTGTTTCCCAACTTTTTGTGTATGCCATCATTGGTTCTCAAAATGTTCCAGTTTCTTTGTAAAATGTTTTTAATAGCAGGGGTTCTTGTGTTGTGTGTTAAAACACAAGTAGTGTGGAAGTCGTGTATATTCACCCTGTTGTTGTTACTACTTTCAGAAGATCCTAATAGGGGAATATATTTTTTGCCCCATGATTGCTGTACATTGTGTAAAGTAGAATTGATTAAATCAGGGGGATACCCCCTTTCCAAAAACATTTCTTTTAACACAAAAAATTCCGCTTGCAAGTCTAGTATGTCAGAAGTCATTCTGGCAATTCGAATCGCTTGCCCTTTGATAATACTGATTTTTTGTAATATAGGGTGACAACTGTCGAAATGTAAATAAGCGTTACAGAATGTTTTTTTCCTGAATACTTTCGATTTAAATTGCCTGTTGGGTATGTCTTTGTAAATACAGGTGTCAAGATAGTTAATTTCCATGTTGTTATATTGGAAAGTGAAGGAAAGGAAGGAAGTACTATTGTTAATATAGTTTAAAAAATTGGTAATTTCCTCTTCACTTCCCCCCCACAAAATGATATCGTCCAGATATCGAAGATATAACTTAATATAGGGCCAAAATTGGCTGTTGAATACAAACTGTGTTTCCCAACCCAGTAGGACCAAGTTTGAATATACCGGTGAACAGGTAGCACCCATAGGGACGCCAGTAACTTGTTTGTAAAATTTTCCTTCGAAACATAAAAAGTTGTTATCAAGGACTAGGTTCATCAGTTCACAAATTAATAGAATTTTGTCATTCCCAAGGTCAGAAAATTTAAAAAGTACCTCTTCGAACAATGCCATCCCTTCATCTTTGGGAATACATGTGAATAAATCTCTAACGTCAATAGTTAGAAATAAGACGTTATCTTGAAATAAATCCTGTTTAATACTTGTCAAAAATTCCCAAGAATCCTTTAGTAGGTGAGAAGTCTTTTTGACCACATGTTGTATGTGAGAATCAATGAATATTGATAATGAATTTGTTTTTGAACCTTTTGCTGCCACTATGGGTCTAAAAGGAGGCTTTGTAATGTCCTTATGTATTTTTGGTATTCCAAAAAATATAGGGATTCTAGGAAATTTAATACATAAAAAGTCATATTCACTAGGACTGATTCTTTGTTCCACTAAATATTCCTCCAAGTAACTATTGATTCTGGAATGTGCAATATTTATTTGATTTTTAGAAATTTCACAATTTGTATTTACATCCATCAACAGTTTTTTCATAACAGCAGAATATTCTTCACTTTTGAAAATAGCAATACCACCACCTTTATCTGGAACCATGATACGAATGTTGTAGTCTTTTCTAAGTTCACTTAAAAGTTTGTATTCATTCTTAGTTAGGTTCCAATGTTCTGACTTCTGATGATGTTTAAATTCGTGATAAATGTCTTCCATAACTAATTTTTCATAGGTTTCAAGTAATGGATGTAGGGGTGGGTTAAAAATGCTTCTTTTCTTTATTTTGTCTGCCAATTCCATTTGATACATATCATTATCTTGTGTAGGTTCAAAAAGTATCTTTAAGTTTAATTTTCTCACGAATAACTTTAAAGCCTCTATATTTTCAACCAGATCACCACTATGTGTAGGGATGAACTTGATACCCTTTGAAAACAAGTTAAAATGATTGTCAGTGATGATTAAATCTGAATAATTGTATATAGTGAACCCGTCTCTCTTGTATACTATGTTTTCTTGTGATGGAATAATGCTAGTAGAATTGTTAGATTCTAAAACGCATTCATGCGATGAATGAATTGGTTCTTTTTCTGGGGGTAGTAAGCTCTGTTGTACTCCCCCTTCTTGTTGTAATACTGCGCCAGTCTCTCGGAGCGCCTGAGAGAGGGAAAATCCCTGTCATCCAAATTGTCTATGCTAATTCCTTCCTCTACCCATTCATCTGTTTGCCCAACATATGGGTCCCTAGACTTTATGTCCTGGTTTCCTGGTTCATTGGATTTATTCAACAGTTCTGTTCGTGTCTAGGTTGTAGATATTGTTTGTACATGGGTTTGGAGGTTTTTTTCTATTTTAGGCTGTGGCCTTTCTTTTTGGGCCTTCTGACATCTGGGGCAAGACAAGACTGAGGATATGACGTCGGTCATGCGCTTTAATACCGGGACGCACTGACGTCAGATCTGAGCGCCCATGACCGACGCCAGCCTAATACTTTGGTATTCGGGCCGACTGAGGACAGCGGACTACCCACAGGTTATGACTGCAGGAATGTGGATCTTCGAACATCTACATTTATGGTAGGTACAAAACTGTACTTTTTGAATCAGAAGAGTTGGCAGGAATGCATACAAGTAGGCCTTAACTCCAGTTGATGAGAACAGTATTGGTAGCACATGTCTGTATGTGCAGGAGCCTGATACAGCCTGAAGGAAGTTGCTGATTTAGATGCGATGTGGACAGATGCATTATTGAATGACCCCATTTCATCTGTTATAAGTGTCCAGTTTTCTGTTTGTGAGACATTGAGATTTATCTGCTTAGAGTATCTGCCAGTCTTTTGCTGACCTGAGATGTAAATGGCCTGAGGTGACAGGTTTTTTTTTTTCTGGGTTGCCTGCTTCAAGGTGATCAGACCTTGTCTGTGGATGGGGTAAAAATGCTGTATGGTTTGTCAGTATACCACCTGACTGCTTTGACTGTAGCTGTCTGAAATATCCTTTGTTGTAAGGTTGATTTGAAAACTGACAAAATAGGTTGGATAATCAACATCTCTAAGGTGTTGCCTCGAGCATAATCTGAAGCATTTATCATTAGCATCTGATCCAAAAACAGAACAGTGTGTCTGTGTTTTTATTCCTCAGGTAGACAGCAAATGTTGTGGAAGTATGATGGGGAAGAAAGAGGTAATTTGGAATATATTTTCTTGGAGTGTAATGAGTCGGCAGACTTTAAAACTTCCCTGCTGGCTACTCTATCAGAAATACTGGGTGAGCAAATTGGTGTGACTCAGGAAATTATTTTTTTGAGCTGTGATATAGAGTCGGAATTGCCTAGCCATAGTAAGGCCTTGATGAGTCTAATTATAGTGGCTGCTAAAAAAGTAATTACTAGGAAATGGAAATCAAAGTCTAAACCAGACAAGTATTGCAATATAAGAGATACCTATGCAATGGTAGATGTTGAACATTGAGCATTTGAAGAGGTGTATTAGTGTTTTTTTAGATATGTAGTAGATCATAAGATTAGAACTAAGAAATTCAAAGAACTGGAGGCAGGGTATAAAGTAGGTTCAGATATAGTTAACACACATTGATATCATAGGTTTACATTACAAGTATAGAGTTGAGGATGGTGGTGAGCAGTATCACAAAGAAAAGTAATTATCTGGGAGAAACTTTTCGATTATTAGTGAAGACTGGTTGTGGGGTAGAGGATTCGGAATGAAGAGAGAAATTTTGACAACAAGGCAAGCTGAAAATAAGCAGCAGCATTTTTCCTGGGCATGTAAAGGAGCGGATCCATTCATTTGACAAGTGAAGTTTTAGTTGTGCTTTAAATCAATTTGTATTCTAAATGGATTTCAGTGGTAGTGGGATGTGGCTGCATAGTGTAGCTATACTGTTTGAATACAGATTCACCTGCAGTATCAGTTGATTTATTTATAATGATCAGTGATTTTTATCTACACCATAAAATTCTGCTGGGGAGTGGTGTTGAATTAAATTGTTAAGGGATGGGCAATTTTCTGGCTTATAGAGAAGTCAGAATTTTTAGTTAGCTGACAAAGCGCTAGGTGATGTGGTAGCTTTGACCAGTTTAATTCTCTGAGGGATAGGCAGTGGTGTGTTCTTTAGATATAGTTTTCTACAGATTTGTGTATTTTATCATAATGTTGCTCAAGTTTGGAGGGTTGTGAAACATGGAGTTCAGTGAAGACTGAGGCAGCATACTGGAGAGACGACAGTAAGAAAGTAGAGAGAGGCTGTAAGTCTTCTGGCTATATGTCAGTGAGGTAGATTTTTACTTTGGGTAATGTACCTAGTTTATGATTTTTTTAAAAATAACAAAGTAATATATCCAAAGTGAAATGACTGAAAAGAAATAAATGTTGAAAGGATACCAGTCGCAACTAAACAGCTTCAAGAATTTATTAAAATATAAAAGGCCAATAATATAACGTGAGCGCTTTCGTCTCACCATAGAGACTTCATCAGACAAATAATGCCTTCCACATCACTTCCTTAAATACCCTCCTTAATTAACCCCTTGCAGTACATGTCATATGAAATAGCCTTCCACATTATAAATGTATAACATTTTTTTTTAAACACAGTACTTGGCTGCTGAATTTCAACTGGTCATCTGTGATGACACCCAGTAATTTTGTGTGGTTTACTTGTCCTGTTGTGGTGGTTTTGGCAGAGATGATAGTGAATAGTGTTGTTTTGGCAGAGATGTGTTGCGTGGTGAACGCAATAATTTCATGTTTTTTTTTTTTGTTTTTTTGTTTTTTGTTTTTAGGGTTTAGAAGTAGTTGTGAATTTAGCCATGTTTCATTCTGTAGGAAAGACTGTTGTTGTGTAAGGTCTTAAAGTTTAGAGAGAGATTTGGCAGAGCAGATTAGAGTTTATTCATCAACGTATTGAACTAGGGAAGTATTTTTTGTAGCAGTGTAGACATAATTGATGAATATGTTAAAAGTATGGGGCCTAGTGTAGATCTTTGTGGAAAAAGAAGGTGGAGAAATTAGTTTTCTATTTCACAATTTGTGGTCTGTTTGAGAAGTAGCTGTGGTTCTACTGTTCCAGATATTCTGGTAAATATCCTTCCTGAAATCCTTTTTGTCAAATTCACATGCACATTTCTTTCCAAATGTGTCTCCTGTAGCATTGCTATTTGCTCTCTGAATTTCTTTTTTTTTTTAACCACTTTATTGAATTATCACTTGTGACACAGGCGAATTTACATTTATACAAAAGTAGTCAAACTGTATTAACAAGTTAATAAACATTATACTTCCCATATATTGTTATGTATCATATAGCCTAAGCAACATTGCATTAATTATTCAGTTCCTGTCCTTTTTTCTTAAAAGAAACATCTTTATTAAACTATCACTTGCAACGTAGGCAATCATGCATTTATATAAATGAAAGCAAACCACACCAACACAATCCTAGTTGCAAGCATTTTACATCACAAACTATACTGACACACTCCCAGTTGCAAACATTATACATCACTTATAATCTACCCAATATTTATCAAACATTACATAGCTTGTTTAAGTCCTTCCTTCTTTTAAACCTCATTCCTCCCATATTGTTCCCATAATTCCCATTTTTTCCTATGTACTTTGCTCCTACCCTTTTCTAAAGATCTCAATTCCAGTTTTATCTCTGTTAGTATATTCACTACTTCTAGTATAGTTGCTTTAGATTTTGATTTCCGTTTTCTAGTAATTGTTTTTTTGGCAGCCACCATAATTAGACACAGCAAGGCCTTACCACGTCTAGGTAATTCTGATTCTGTATCACAGATCAGAAAAATCATCTCCCCAGTCTGTCCAGTCTGCATCTCTGACAGTGCATCCCTCAGGGAGTCCTTAAAGTCCACCAACTCACTACACTCCCAGAAAATATGTTCCCACTTACCTCTTTCTTCTCCGTCACACCTCCAACATTTGCTGTCTTCCTGAGGAAAAATTCTCTACTTGGTATAAAAATATCCATGTAAACATTTCCAATCAAAAATTCTAAGTCTTCTAGATTTTGTTGCATATTTGGGAGACATGCATATATCCTCCCATTGTTTATTTGTGAATTGCTTATCCAGTCTCTCTTCCCAAGCCTTTCTAACTTCCTCTGATTGAATCTTATAGAATATAATATTTGATTATGCTGTACTAATTATTCCTTTTTAAATGGCAGCTTCTGTTCTAGATTCTGCTACAAACTCTACCAGTGCTGGTATTTCATTTAGGACCACCCTATTTTTTTCTTTTTGCCTATACTGTGATATCAGTCCTTGATAGGATAGGCAGTCTCTAACCTGCAGTCCAAATAAATTCTTGGCGTCTTCCCATTCTATCATCTTTCCCTCTTTACTTATTTGTTCCCAATACCTTGGTTCCTTTGCCAGTTTTCTCCAATAAATTCCAGCCCCTCTTGCCCTATTGTCTATATCGCTAACTGCAGTCATCCCTATCAGCAGAATCTCCTTTCTCCATTCCCATGTTAGCTTAGTTCTTGGGATACTTTCTGCTAGTTTGTAGATATAATATTCCGTATGATTATTGTTATTCTTCTTAAAGTCCTGAATCCATAATCCCCTTCTCTCCTTTTTTCTTGAGATTGCTCCATGTTTCATCATCTTACTTTTCCACTTTAAATTATAGTTTTCTGCTTGTGCTATGTATAGGAGCCTTAACTGTGTAGCTCTGAAATACCCATCTAATTGGGTAATCCCACTTTCCCTGTTCTACTCGAAGAATTATTATCCAAGTTGACTCTTGCCATCTTCCACTCCCAGATCAAGTCCTTC
Source organism: Protopterus annectens (assembly GCF_019279795.1). Lineage (NCBI taxonomy): Eukaryota > Metazoa > Chordata > Ceratodontiformes > Protopteridae > Protopterus > Protopterus annectens. Next base: position 971,738,377 of record NC_056744.1, read on the forward strand.
AGCTATTTCTTAATCGCTATCCACAACTTCTCCTCTGGTTGATAAAATATGCCTGACCTGTGTATAAGACTAATGGAACTAAAATGTTTTAACTGCTTGTATCTTACTATCCATATTTATATAACAAAGCTTCCATTTTTCTCAGATTTTGTATTATCTCTTCTTTAGTGTCTTTACACATATCCTTAGCTGCCACACCAGAATCATTTAATCCATACTCCTAAGTACTTTATTTTATCATGTCCCCATAAATGTGGATATTGCTGAACCAGTTCATATGTGGGTACATAATTTACTGCTGTCACCTTTGTTTTAGCTTGATTAATTTTGTATCCTGAAAAGATAAGAAACTGTCTCAAAATGTTCCACAGCACTGTGATGTGTCTCTCTGGTTTTGTCACGTGTAAAATATCTGCAAACAGAACCAGCTTCTCTTGTCTACCATACCCGTTATAGCCTTGAATTTCTGAGTCTCTTATTTCCTGTGCCAATGATTCTAAATATAATGCATATAACAAAGGAGAAAGAGGACACCCCTGCCTGGTTCCTGTGCTCAAGCAGAAATTATTAGATAAGACCCCATCCACTTTAGCTTTCACCTTTGATCCCTCATATATCCTCCTAATCAATCTTATAATTGTTTCAGGAAATGCAAATGTTTTCATTGCCGTGCTCATAAAGTCCTAGATTACTCTATCAAAATGGCAAGCTTTCTAAACTTGTGTATTATTGAGGTAATCCCAGGGGCGGCTGGTGACTTCAAATCAAAGGGGGGCTGCAGGAGATAGTCGAATGGGTGGGGTCAGTGGGAAGGGGTGTGGACAACTAGAAAGGGGAAGAGCTATGCTCAAAACCGCAAAAACTAAACATTAATTAAATATGCTGCCCTGGGTGCCAAACCCTCATTATGAGAGTCCAATCAAGACAAATGAAGTGTAAAAGAATAAAAATATTTCAATGCATTGGCTGCGTGACAGCTTACTTAATATCTAGATGGAAACAAAAAGGTTGTGAGGCATGAAAAAATAAATTACTTTTTAAATACATTACTGGAATGCCAGTCAAAATCAAGTATAAGAAAAACATGCAGCACTCAGCTCAAACCGCTTCTCCTTGCACTGCATTATAATTTATATTCAGCTTTATTAAAGTACCAAGTAACATGCTGAAAGTAGCAATCTCTGTGATACCCCCACTTGTAAAAATGTTTATCCAAAAAAGACCTGCTGCCTGACAACTATCTACTTGTTTCATGGGGAAAACATGATCAAAGTAAAAAATGAAAAGCAAACAAGCTCAAGATACATTGCTTAAAGGATTACTGTACAGGTTATGGACCACACATGAATGGCATTCTGTTTAGTTTACGGGTAAAGCCCTCAGAGACCACTGGAAGTCTCCAAGTGTAATGAGCTTCTTAATATAATGTAACCCTGTCCTTTATTACAAATACTATCATATGCATTTCAATACCCAATGCTTATACATTATCTAGTTAAGTATTCTCTGCATGGCAACAACAGAAAGGCTTCAATGTTGGCAATTCTTTAACAGTATGCTTATTAAAGCTTACTTGCATGTTATGATCTCAGACAAGCTTACCTGATGGTCATTAAAGCATTGCTACTTAAAACCCAGAGCAACAGGCACTTTCTGAGTAATAAGCATAAATCAACTGTACAAAAATATGACAGAAACCAGACCATTCTGCAAAATCAAGAACTGATGAAAAGCCACTGTAGTACTTGTGTCTACCTTGGATGGGGGGATACCCTGCACATTTACACTGCATGGGGGGATACCCTGCACATTTACACTGCACAACTGCTCCTTGCCTTGCTTGGACACATCCAGAGTCACTGCATGGGGGAGTGGGGTGCAACAAGTATGTCACAATTTGAAATGTCTCTGGCTGACTGATGGCCCCGACACATTTGTCATTTATTTATTTTTTTATTTTATTTTATTTTACATTTGTTGACCGGGAAAGTCCGACTAGGTTCCACAGAGCCTGTTTTCAGCGGAGGCCCGGGGAGAAATGCTCCAGATGCATGTCTTTGGTCATACCTCACCATCAGAGCAAAACCATACATAGAAGTGGGACAAAGGCCCAAAAATAAGGACAATTTTTAAATATTGGTCTTATAAACTTAGAAAGATAATAGAATAGATGGTCTTGTATTAGTATGAATTTTCTGAAGGATATGAAATCTGAAACCAGACCATTCTGCAAAATCAAGAACAGATGAAAAGCCACTGTAGTACTTTTGTCTACCTTGGATGGGGGATACCCTGCACATTTACACTGCATGGGGGGATACCCTGCACATTTACACTGCACAACTGCTCCTTGCCTTGCTTGGACACATCCAGAGTCACTGCATGGGGGAGTGGGGTGCAACAAGTATGTCACATTTTGAAATGTCTCTGGCTGACTGATGGCCCCCGACACATTTGTCATACCTCACCATCAGAGCAAAGCCATACATAGAAGTGGGACAAAGGCCCAAAAATAAGGACAATTTTTAAATATTGGTCTTATAAACTTAGAAAGATAATAGAGAATAGATGGTCTTGTATTAGTATGAATTTTCTGAAGGATATGAAATCAGAAACCAGACCATTCTGCAAAATCAAGAACAGATGAAAAGCCACTGTAGTACTTTTGTCTACCTTGGATGGGGGATACCCTGCACATTTACACTGCATGGGGGGATACCCTGCACATTTACACTGCACAACTGCTCCTTGCCTTGCTTGGACACATCCAGAGTCACTACATGGGGGAGTGGGGTACAACAAGTATGTCACATTTTGAAATGTCTCTGGCTGACTGATGGCCCCAACACATTTGTCATACCTCACCATCAGAGCAAAGCCATACATAGAAGTGGGACAAAGGCCCAAAAATAAGGACAATTTTTAAATATTGCTCTTATAAACTTAGAAAGATAATAGAATAGTAGGTCTTGTATTAGTATGAATTTTCTGAAGGATATGAAATCTGAAACTCAAATGTCTGTCATTTTCTAACTTCAGTCTTTAATGATTTACCACTAATTTGCCAAAAAAACAATTTTATGAAAAATGGACCAAAAATGTGATGCAAAAATATAAAATAGCCACACAATACAGCTGAGAACCTGTCAAAGAAGGAACATTTTTTAATAATATTACTGCTAACTTGAGCAGCTGACAAAATAAAAAAATCTACATGCATTTCTGAAATAAAAGTAATCTATAACTCTGATTATTACAGTTATTTCTAAATTGTAAACCCTACATGTTTTCTTCCAAAATTGCTATTTTGTGGAGGGATTATTAGGGGAAGAGCAACATTTTGAGCCAAATTCGGGGACAGTTGAGAGGTTTGGCTATGCCTAATTCTATAAAGCAATTTATTTGTATGTACCTCTCAACCTGTTAATGCAATAAATCTGGACAAGGCCAAATATATTGGGGGAACATAAACAGTACTAAAAATTGCTCTTGTATAAACTGAGACAGTTGATAGAACAGGTCTTACTTCAGCATGCATTTTTCTGAAGGTTATGAAGTCTGAAACTCAGTGTCATTAGTGACTTAATTCCTAAATGATTTTCCAGAAAACCACAAATATTATGAGGAACAAACCAAAAATAAGAAGCAAAAATCTATTCAGTCTGTGAAAATCTGAACAGTTGGGAGGTATAGTTCAGCTGGGGCTGTCGGAGTTTGCCGCCCTTCCCCCTCACAAAATCATGGTCGAACGGAGCCCTCCCCCCTGCAGCCATTCCAATGATCCATTACTTGGCTATATCACTCCATTTACCATAAACACTATATGTGCATACTGCTTTACTTCTGTGATGATCTGGATTTCATTTGAAAGTTTTATTTTGCATTTTATAGCACAAACACTAAGATATCTGCTAAACAAAGCAACGCAGTCTCACAATGAAAACAGGCTTAGCATTAAAAACTTCTCTGCCCTTGAAACGCACATTCAATGAAACAGCATTGAAACCCACATTCAAAGAAAATACATTTTGCCAGTGGCAGATAAAGATCAACTTTGGGCTGCTTTCAAATCATAGGCCCCTTGCTCATGAAACATACATATGCTCTTTGATACACCTTCCTGATTCTACTAAATTATATTCCTTGTACAATACAGTACAGTTGTTAGACGGCATTTTAAATTTATTGTTTTGAACATTTTTTCAGTAAACAATTAAACAAAATGCATGCGCCAATGACAAAACTACCCGATTCAGAACATTTCCATTATAAAAGTCTACTCAACCTTCTACAGTAACCAGTATCAGTAAATATGCACAATCTCTGAAGTAGTAAAAGTCATCTAAATAATTCCACATTAAAGAAATCTGTAACAATGAAGAGGTTGCCGCTAGCAAACATCTTTATATGTCACTGTTTATTCATCTACAAATAAAGTGCCTGTTGCCCTTGAGGAATAAATTGCCTATGTTGCATGCATTAAAAAAAATAAAAATAAGCTAGTAATATCGCAATAGGGACTGTATGGCAAACTGATAATAGGTTCATAGTTACTACTCTAGGTATCTTTGCCAAAAAGACTGCAGCATCCACCCACTTTACAACACAGTACAGTATCAGCAATGCATCTACTGTGGGAGTAGAACCCACAGCCTTCTGCATCAAAAGCAAGTACACTACCTGTTGTGCTATTAATGCAAGCAGACTCAAAATAAGCAGCACTAAAGTTTTGTTCCCCTGCAGCTCTCAGTTCCTTGTAAAATCTACTCGACATGCAGTTGTATCTCTGAACTTTGCAGCACAAGAAATCTGGAAAAAGCCAAAATTTATTTGGGGGGGGGGGGCAACCAGGGACACATTTTAAACATTGCTTGTATAATGTTGGAAAGTTGCTAGAATAAAATGCTGGGTTACCACCATGCATTTCATTGCCACGTCTTTAACCCCAGGGGACCCTGTGTAAAACAGTCAGAGAAACATACCACTATGCCAAATCAGCTGTTTTGTCAAAGAGAGGAAGATAAACTTAAATGGCTACCATTTAGTGAATTCAGTTCTCAGCATAGCTGTCAACCTCTTGGCACAAAACACCTGAACAAAGCCAATAATGGGGGGGGGAATACAGCCCCCAAACATTCAGTGAATTCAGTTCTCACTATAGCTCTCAACCTCTTAGCAAAAACATGTGGACAAAGCCAGTAATGGGGAGGGAATACAGCCCCCAAACATTCAATGAATACAGTTCTCACCATAGATAACTCTTAACCTTAGCACAAATACCTGGACAAAGCCAATAATGGGGAAATACAGTCCCAAAAATAGGGACAAACTTCAAATATCCATGTTATAAACTTAGACAACTACTAGAACAATTTTGTGTTACCATGTACTTTCTGAAGAATATGACGTCTGAAATTTCAATGCCTATTTTTTAAACTTTTAACCAGGAAACTAGTCTGACTTGGAACAAAAGACAATTTTCAGCAGAGTAGAGAGAAATGCCAATCACATCTTTGCAAGTAAAGAGAACATGCAGACACCACACAGAAGGCACCCCAGCCAAGAATCAAACCAGAAAACCTGTAGCTGTTAGGCAACACTGATACCAGTGCACCACTACACTACAGACTTTGCAAGGAAAAATGTAGATACAGAAATCACAGATTTTATGAAGAACAGAACAAATATGAGGTAAAAATCTGCAAGTTTTTTTAGAAATGATGGTGGATAGGGAATTCAGGTCCTTGCCACCTGCATCCAAGGTACAGGGTTCAAGCCTGAGTCTCTATCCACCACCATTTGCTCTCTCTAGCCACCAGTATGTAGTAAGTGGGGTATTTTACACACACACACACACACACACACTCACACACTCACACACACCCCTCCTCCAGCCAGCGAATCGAGTCCTAAAATCCTCCAAGCAGCCCTAAACTCCCCCAGCCAGTGAAACGACCTGAAGCAACACACACTCACTTACCTGATGTATGTCTGACCAAGCAGCAAAACCACCCGAGCAATCCAGCGACCTGAAGCAGCAAAATCCACCCGTGACACGGAGCAATCCAGCCAGCGACCAAAACCTGCTACACCTACCTCCTGAATGAGCCCGCGCAGTGAAAGTCCCGCGAGAGCAGCTCACCTCTCTCAGTCCTGATTGGATCTGCCTGCAGCCAAAGCAGTCCGGACCTCCTCTTCTGTGCGGTCGTCCCCGCACTGATTCCTGGGTGCATTTGCAGCAATGATTGCTGGGTACCTGTGTTTCTCCATCCGGACTGCAGTCTAGACTCGTGTTTTTTTTTGTTTTGTTTTTTTTTAGTTTTACAGATTTTTCTTTTTTTTTTTCTAGGTGGGAGGGCTGCAGTCCGGCAGTCCGATACCACGAGCCGCCCCTGGGTAATCCCTCATTTTCTGCTTAGTATTCTGCAGTTGATCCTCGTCTTCTGTGAAATTCCCCCTATTCTGCAATACTTTAACATTTGCCAGTCCCTCTAAATAATTCTCGTTACTTCTTAACCATACCTCCCTTTTTTATTTTCACCCTGTTTTTGAACTCCACCTTAATTTTATCCCACTCCCTAGCTATATTTTTAGAAGTAATTTCTACCCTTTTGAATATCTCCTTAATAATCTCACCTACCCATTCCTTAAATTCCTCTCTTTTCAACAGATATGTGGGAAGGCACCAGTGTTTCATTTTTATTTCATTACCCTGTGTTTTTGTTTTAGTTATTACTGACGCATGATCTGAAGTAGTTATTGGGTGCATGTCAAGACATTCAATTAAATGGACATGTTCCTGTGAAATGTAAATTCTGTCTAGCCTAGCCCAGTTTTTATATCTTGGGGAACACTATGTGAATTCACTCTGGACTCCTATTACTGAATTCACATCTTCCATGCCAAATATTTTCATAAATTTCTTCAGAAATCTGTCTTCCTTTGTTATGCTTTCCCTTCTGGGCCCCCCAGACACATCTTCACAGCTGCAAATCAAACTCCATTCCCCACCTATGAGTAATATTCTTTGCTGAAAACTGATCATTTCTTCCAGAATTTTTCTTAAGCTCCATTATAGTAGTTTTAGGTGGAATATAAATACTTACCAGTGTAATCCTCCTCCCTTACCAGTAGCCCCTTAGCACTAGAAGTCTGTCATTATTATCTTTTTATCCTCTTCTATGACTGTGGGAGCTCCTCTTGCAATTAATAAGTAATCATCTTTTCCTTTATCGCAGATATGCTTCTGAATAACCATCCTCCTTTATCAAATTCACATGTTCAGTTCTTTCCACGTGTCTCCTGTAACATAGCTATTTGCACTCTACATTTTTAATGTAATTCACAGTTCTTTCCTTTTGTATTTTTTCTGAAATCATTGACATTTAAAGACATTACAGAAAGCATAATTGTATTAAAAGGTTTCATTTTCACTGTTTATGAATAGAATCAGAGGGGGTGCAGCCAACTGGCATAGTGTGTCAGGTGTAGTCTGACCGAAGAATGCCAAAGAAGCTGAAAAGTAAGGTGTACAAGACAGTGGTGCGACCAGTACTACTGTATGGTACAGAAACCTGGGCAGTAAAGGCAGAACAGTTGAAGAAGCTTGAGTTGATGGAAATGAAGTGTCTGAGAAGGGTGGTAAGATGCACACTGTGGGAATGACGTAGAAATGAGGACAGAAGAACAGAAGACTAAGTAGCTCCAATTGGAGAAGAGATCCAAGAGAACAGATTACCATGCTTTGCACATTTGCAGAAAATGAGAATGCAGTCCGGTGAGAAAGATTTGGGACAAACATGAAGAAGGTAAGAGGAAGTGAGGACTTCCAGCAAAGAGATGGATGGATAGTGTGAAAGAAGATCTGCGACAGACAGCCATGAGTGTTGAATAAGGCAGGAGGTTGGCACTGAATCGAGAGAGTTGGCGACAGCACAATCAGTCCCACAAGTTAGTTAGCAAGTACAGCTGATGTGAATGGCCAAACCAACTTAGTAGATCCAAAGTAAAAGAGGCCAGCACCACAAGGACAAAAATAATATTTTAATGTTGTAGTTATTTAATTATATTACATTCCAGACTGATTTCAGCAAGTAGCCTTCATCAGTGATATCCTAGTACATGTTCATTAGTTTAAATACACTCAGTATCCCATCATTTCCTATGACATCACTTCCACCCCCATAATTAGTGCAAAAAATTGAAACAAAAAGAGAAATGTATAAATTCATCACATTTTATCATTCAGACCTGGTGAGAATAACCCCCCCCCCTAGTTTAATAACCCATTTCCTTTCTTTTTGATTCAGTATAGAGTTCCATCCTGTTTTGGAGGATCTATTACCCATGACCTTATCTATCACTGCAAAAGTAAACCTAGCTGATGTATGTACTTAAGAATGTCTGTATAAAGGGTTTGTGATTCTTTGGTTACGTATGTCACTAGATGTTCAAGCATGCGACAGTGCAACGATCTCGTCCCCACATAAAAGGCAGAACAGGTGCAACTGACCAAATACACCACCCAGTCCGACCCACAAGTAGCAAAAAAAGTATGTCAAAAAATAGGCTCTTTTTTCTGCTCGTAAATTGTTTGGTCTTAAGCATGTGTTTACAGAATACACGTCCACAAGGATACGAACCCACAAGCCTGTCTCCTGTGATTTAATTGTTGACCTTCCTGATCCCCCCCTGTGGATTTTCTTAAAAATGTGCAAAGGGAAAACCCGGGGTTCTTACTTTGCGAAAAGAGAACTGACACCTCTCAGGTAAAATAGAGCCCAGTTCATCACTGGATGTGAGAATATTCCAATGTTTATGAATTACATTTCTCAATATAACCACATTCCTGCCATATGTGGTCACCATTCATATAGTATCTGACCCATCTCTATGCTCTTTAGATCTATGTTGCAAAAGTTCAGATCTTTGTTGATTAGTAGCCCAATTGCTAGCTTCAATAACATCACTCCCTCTATATCCCTTGTCAAAAAAATCTGCTAGTAAGAGTCTGCTTAAAGGTATTGAAGTCTTCAGAAGAACAAATTCTTCTGCTTCTCAGAAATTGAGACTTTGGGATATTCCGGATAGTATGCCTAGGATGAAGGCTAGACGTATACAACAAGTTATTATATTGTGGGTATTTTCTGTTTATCAAGGTGCATAATGTATGTTCTGGTAGACACGAAATCCTAACGTCGTATCCTTTCTTTACTTAGTTAACTTTCTCCCCTCTCTTCCTCTTCCCCAAAGCATTTTTTGAACATTAATGACATAAAGTTGGGCATATGCTTTAAAATCCCCCACAAGTCCCACAAATTCTGAAAAAGTGCAATATTTCCAGATTTTCTTGTTCTGTCATACTTCACAAATATAATTATTGCATTGCAATCCCATGTTAAATTACTGGTTTTATCACTGTTCATCTCCATCTCCCATATCCTGTCTCTGTTTCATTTCCAACATACTCTTGATTCTTCTAGTCAACTCTCATGCTCCCTTCCTTCTTTCCAACATTTTCCATTGAAACAGTGGAAAAGGTTTCACAGGTACAAATCTGTCTGTGGTCTTTATTACCAGAAGAACGAGAAGCAGAATATCCTTCTGTTTCACAAATCACCTTTTGCAGGACAAAGTTTTGTATTCCCTCCTTAGCATGTACTTCCTCAAAAAATAATTTTGTCCCTTCAGGGAAGAATATCTGAACACAGCTGGGTACAGCAGTTTGAATTTCACACCTGCTTCTCAATATGCCCTGAATACTGGAATGAATTTACTCCTCTTCTACCTGGTATACAGTGAGCAATAATTCTCCGCAAACACACTGCTGTCTCCCACTTTTAGTATTTTGTCCTTCTGTCACAGTTTTGTCAGAATCAACTCCTTCTGCTGTTAGGATTGCATCTTTACTATTAAAGGGTCTAGGTTGCTTTCTCATAGCAGGTGTGCAGCATACACATGATGTTCCCTTTCAACTAACAACTCCTGCTGTGGAATACCAGTCCCGTTTCTTATTTGTGTTTTTGTAAAATTAATGCAGTCTGTTCCCTCCAGCTTCCGGTATAGCTGAAAATCTCAGGTTTTCCCTAAATGCTTTGTCCTCTAATTCTATTAGTTTTTGAAACATCTCTTCCTGAACAGTCTCATATTCAGGCAGCCTTTTCTTCATTTCAACCTTTGATTTTTGCAGCTTTATCACCTCATCTGAATATCTGTTTAAAGCTTCTTCCAATTTTCCAGCCTTTTGTTGTTTGTATTGTTGTACTCATGTGTTTTGTTTATTTTAACCAGGTCTATGTGCAGTTGTCTTATATTTTCCTTTAGGTTACTTGAAGTAATGTCTGGAGGTTGCATTGCTTTTTGCTGAACTTTCCCCAATCAGTGTTTCTTCCTCACTTTTGTAGCTGATTTTTTTCCAGGTGTTCTCTATTTCTTTTTTTCCTAGCATCAAGGCAGTACACTTACTAACCAGTTATGTAAATTTACTCATAAACACAAAAGTCTGCTAGCCTTCTCTGTTGAGTTTCTGTTTCACACTGCAAGAGCTAGAGTTAAGCTGTTTATCAATGTGCAGCCATCTTGGACGTTTGCTGTCAGCATTTCTTAAAATAAACATACTCTGTCCTTTTTGCCTATATCTGTAAGTCCTGTTGCATTTCAAGATTCTATGGATAGAGTTATGGTGATAAAAAGCTACAGTTGCCATTTTTTGTGTATGACAGTTTTTTTGAATGTATATTTCTGACTGTTGTCTTACATGCACTCCGTAATGTTTGGCAAAGTGATCTTTTATAAAGTCATTTTTTTTCATTTACACATATGTCACGTTTCTCAAACGTTTTTGCTTTAGTGGAAATCCTCAAAAAAGCAAAAACATTTTCAGAACACCTCCGTACACTGTTAACTTAGAATATACACACAAAACTATGTACATTTTCAGCAATTGAAGTTTAACCTTCTAGATAGGAGCAATTGCCCCAAATCGACTGCTGTTTCCCACAGGCATAACCTAATCAAAAATAAAGGTTACCCATGCTGAAGTACATGTTACATCAATTGGTATCTTTTGTTTTAACACCTTTATTGAATTATCCCTTAAGACAAAGATGCATGCATATTTATATATGTATATATATATATATATATATATATATATATATATATATATATATCCATATCCCTAGAGAAGAGCTTCCAGTTTCCAAGTTTTTATATTATCTTTTGTTTAGTCTCTTCCCACATATCCTTAAGTACTGTAACAGAATCCTTTTAATCCATACTCCTAAATACTTAATTTTATTGTGTCTCCATAAGTATAGGTATTGTTAGACCAATTCATGTGTGGGTGCATTGTTTATAGCTATAGTCTTTGTTTTACCTTCATTAATTTTATATCTCAGAATGACTTGAAACTATCTTAACATGTTCCACAGCACTGAGATGCCATTTTGTGCTTTTATCAGGTACGAAATAATATCTGTAAATAAAGCCAACTTTTCTTGATTACTGTAGCAAATATATCCTGTAATTTTTGACTCCCTTATCTTCTTTGCCAGTGGCTCTAAATATAAAGTAAATAACCAAGGGGAAAGAGGACACCGCTATCTGGTTCCTCTGTTGACACAACTTGTCAGAGTGGAACCCTCCCACTTCAGTATTTGCCTCTGATCTATCATATGTCATCCTAATTAAACTTATTCTATCAAGGAAGGTAAATACTTCTGTTGCCCTACTTATAAAATCCCAACTTACGCTGTTGAGATTGGGTGTTGTCAAGAATCTCAGTGGCAACACCCAGATCTGCTCTGAGTTACAGCACAAAGGTACGAAAATTACAGAAACAACTAATATTGCCAACATCCTGGCAGATAGGTTCAGTGCTAACTTTACCACCCCAACACCCTAAAGGGCCCATGTCTATACAGGAAGAATGCAGAGTCCCTGTAATCACAACTACGCAGGTGAAAGCTGCACTCTAAAGCCAAAAACACAGCATCCATGGGACCAGACAACATCCCAGGCTGCGTTTTACACGAACTTCAGAATGAACTGGCTCCTCACTTAAGCACCATGTTCAATAATAGCCTCACATCAGGCTTTGTGCCCACTGAATGGCGCACAGCAACAGTTATCTCACTCCACAAAGGGGGAGCCACCACTGATCCCGGGAACTATAGACCCATTAGCCTGACGAGCCTGGTCTGCAAGGCCATGGAACGTATCATCATGGAACTCATAAACAAAGACATTGGTAACCTCCAAACACTGGATCCCACCCAGTTCGGGTTTGTGAAAGGCAGATCATGCCTCCTGAACCTGATCGACTTCTTTGAGGCAGTCACCAAAGTCGTAGATGAGGGTAAGGTGGTTCACACAGCCTATCTTGACCTCGCCAAGGCTTTCGACACCATCCCCCATTCTGGAATTATAACTAAACTCAATAAACTAGGCATAAATCCCTATGTCACAAGATAGGTTGCCAACTGGCTCACTGACAGAACCCACACTGTAAAAGTTGCAGATTCCAAATCTGACCTCAAACCAGTGGCAAGTGGAGTACCACAGGGTTCCGTCCTGGGACCACTCCTGTTTGGTATCTACTTCTCTGAAGTACAGGCTAGCACAGAAGGCCTCTGGCTAACGAAGTTCGTAGATGACTGCAAACTAGGAGCCATAATCAAGTCCCCAAATGATGTGAACATCCTACAGAAGGGCCTCTCTGAGACAGATGCCTGGTGTCAGAGCCATGGCCTCAAGCTCAATGCCAAAAAGTGCAGTGTCATCCCCTTTGGTAAAAACTCTGTACCCATGAACTACCACATAAGCAGCAATCTACTTAACACCAAATGCATGATAAGAGACCTTGGGACCCAGGTGGACAGTAGTCTCTCCTTTGATAGTCAAATCGCCACAGTAGTCAGGGAGTCTTTCTACGTGGCACACCTCATCATAAAAGGGTTCTCATCCTGGAAAAAAGAGGTCATCGTTCCCCTCTACTCGACACTCATTAGACCCATTATAGAGTACAACGCCCCTTTTGGAATGTACCTCACAAGACATCTGCAGCAGCTGGAAAGGCCACAGAAGTACCTCACAAAGAGGATTACTGGACTCAAACAAATGCCCTAAACTGACCATCTCAAAAAACTCCAGCTTTACTCCATAGCATATCGCCTACTCTGAGGTGATCTCTGCCTAACATATAAAGCTGTGTCAAACCCAGAGCTGTTGGACATTCTACACCTAAAGAAATCCCAATCCCTCCGAGCTACATGCTCTAGGGACCTAAACCTTGTCACCACAATAAACAGGACATGCTGGAGGGATAGATTCCTATCCCAGAGACTTACCATACTCTGAAACAGGCTACCCATCTATGTCAAGCAAAGTTCTTCATTAGCACTCTTCAAGAAAAATCTTGATGAGTGGATGGGAAATACACCCCGGAGATCACTTCTGTGTCTCTGCTCGACAGTGGCACAGGAAAATAACTTTCTTGGGTGGCGTAAGCCAGGGAACCTTGTTGGCTAGGCTTACGTAGGCCTTTGGGCCGATAGCCTAGTACCTACCTATGAATATTTTCTCTGCATCTAGACCCACCAACAATAGCAGTATTTTCTTACACACTGTTTTCTCTAGCTCATCATTGCTCTTTTGATGAAAAAAAAAACAACAAACTCAAGGTGTCTTTGCTGTAAATAACTACAAATCCAAAAATAATGGCAAAACAGTAGCAAAGAAAAGGCTCCAGTTTCTTCAGGAACTACAGCTGTTTATTAACACAGTACACAAGCGCTTTCATGAATGCTTCTTCAGGTGTATCCATACTGCTATCAAATCACCTATTTTAAACTAACATCATAAATCACATGACTCCACTAATTAACAACTTAAGAAAATACCACCTATAATATTAAAATATATCTTTATGTAATAGAATACATAAAAAGTAGTACAAAAATACAGAATCATATATAAAAATAATATAAATCTTGTAATAGTTAAAATCCTCTACGTAATGGTCTATTTTTTAAAATGGGTCTTAAGGGTATGTGGTCATTTAGACCATGCCCCACATCAGCACTCAATCTTCCGATCCAATTGGCTTCCAGTTCTTCAGTTCTAGCTCTGATATCACATCCCCTCTTATTTTCTTTACATCTACCTAAGACCATAAATTTAAAGCTATGTCTCTCATTTGTCTCTGAGACATGCTTTGCAAGGGCATTAAACTTACTTTTCTTTTTAATGTGCTCTCTTATTCTCTCTCTCAGTTGCCTATCGGTCTTACCAGCATAGAATTTGTTACATAACTGACACAGAGCTAAATACACTACATGGGTTGTACTACAGGTTGCACTTACCCTCAGATGAAATATCTCCCGAGTATCTGGGTGTTTAAACCAATCAATTCACAATATTGGCATGGTTTTACATGGTTTGGCATAGTATTTACATGGTTTAGTTAGTATGCTGTCAACCTGATCCAACTGTTCTCTTGTTGTACATAGTCTTCTCTTTAATGATTTTTTTATTTTTAAACATAAATTGGGCGGTGCAAGTCTAAAAACCTACCCACCTGCCTATCTGAAGTCAGGCGATTCCAATGTGTGCTGATAACTTCCGTATATTTCCTTACATCTCTAGAGTAACTCATGCACATTCTTAACTTGTTTCTGTTTTGTTGATTCACTCTGGTAACATTGAGTGATTCTGAAAAATAAGACTTTGCTCTAGTATTCCTTAATTCTTGTATTTTCATCATGTCTTTCAGTACCTGACATACTGATCATAACCTCTTTCTAGCAACTCTGTCCCAATCACTTCCACTTGTTTAAAATCATCCTGTTTTACATTAAGTCTTGATGCCCTGTATAGTTGGTTATGTGCAACATTTTTAAATGCATATTTAGGATGCATACTATCTTAACTCAATAATTTGTTGACGTGACATTCCTTCCTGTACATACTAGTACTAATCTCTCCATCCTTTCCCTTCATTATACTGACATCAAGAAAACTGATCTCTGTATAAGACCAATTTAGTATAAATTTAAGAAATGGTGTAGAATTATTTATATATGTTACAAAATCCAGTAAATATTTCACCGACCCCTTCCAAATTAGGAAGAGGTCATCCACAAATCTCCTGAAAAGCAATACATTCTGTTTATAAGGGCCCTTCTCCACATTTTCTATTTCCCATACTGACATTACTGCATTTGCGTAACTATTGGCACATGATGTCCCCATCGCAACGCCATTCTGTTGCAAGTATATCTTATCCCTGAACAGAAAAATGTTGTTTTCAAGTACTAATTTCAAAAGAATCTGTATTAACTTTATACTGTTTTGTGTATGACTTCCATCTTTGTCTAATAGTTTCATAATGCTGTTAATACCTAGGTCATTTGGGATAACTGTAAAGAGGAACACCACATCAAGTGTAACAAATATAACTGATTCTAACGTGTGCCTCTCCCTAGTAAATTTATACAAATCCCTAATAAAATGCTCAGTATCTTTCAAAATATAGATTGACTTCCCTAATAAACCTTTAAGATTTTTTTCTATAAAGATGGAAACAGATTCTGTGCACCAATCCCTCCCTGCCACAATGGGTCTCATTGAGGGGGTTCTCTTTACACTTGTGCAGTTTCAGAAGTCCTTGAATGTTAGGTGTAGTAGGATTTTGTATTGTAAAATATTTCAAAAGATTACTATCTATTAATCCCATTTTCTCTAAATTTTTAAGTTCCTCATGCACTCTTTCTACCATTTGCATCACCTGCAAAGGAGAAATATTTTGATAAAATTTAGTGTCACTCAACAAGTCATTCATTCATCCATTCATTTTAGCATCATATTCCTCTTTATCCATTAAAAATATCTGTCCACCTTTATCAGCTGGCTTTATCATTATTGTAGGATCAGTCTGGAGGTGTATCAGAGCTTCAAACTCTTCTTTACTCATATTGTGCCATTTATTTCTACTACATTTCTTTTTTTTTTTGCTCATAATATACCTTGTATACATATTCAATACAAACTCTTTCAAAAGCATTAATTAACAAATTTTGCTTGGGGACAAATAAACTTGGCTTACTAAAATTAAAAACTTTTTCATCAGAATCATTATCAAACATAATTTTAAGCATAAGGTTACGTGTGAACATTTTAATGTCAAAAATGATCTCTGTAATGTCCATGTCCTCTGCAGGAATGAACAACAAACCTTTTTCCAACACATTAAACTCATGTTTGGTTAAAACAACTGACGACAAATTAACTGTTAGACTTTTGCGTTCATAAACGCTTTTTTTATTGTGTTCTGACACACTACTTCTTCCGCATGTTTTCTCTTGTTCCACATGGTACATCACCCTCTCGGCTGATTTCTGTACTGTCCTCTGCCCCCTCTGCTCATAGATCTTTCCCTGGTAGGAAGTGGAAATGTAAGTTTTGTCTGTCTTGTGGGGCCTAAAAAAGGATTGTTCACCGCATCATGTTCCCCTGGTCTGGAGATAGCACCATGAACCATCATGATCCCGATGAACATCCACCACAGTAGAAAAAGTTTTCCTTCTTGCTTCGGTTGCTATTTCACACATCATACCTTCCGCTTCATTTCGAATTCGCCCTTCCTGGTCTTCCTGTGCATCAGTAACTATCAGATTGGCTGGCAATTCCATTCCCACAATCTGATTTGCTGGGGTTCCTGCTTCTGTACTCCTAATGGGTTCAGCATAGGGTGTAATTGTAATGGGCTCACATGGCCACGTGAACACATTCCCCAGTTCAAAATCTTTTCTATCCCTCTCCAGCTTTTTTAATTTGGTCTGCAACAGTTTTCTGGCATAGCTCATAACATTAGCAGTAGAGTCATTCACTATTCTTGCAACTGCTTCAGCATCGTATTTTTTATAAAGTTCAGTGTATTTTCTCTTAATAGAATCAAGCACCAGCGCTTCCTCTCTGTTTACTGCAGCAATTAGCAATTTTAAATAGTTCATGCTAGTATTGAGATTTAACTGTTGCCATTCACTTAACAACAATGAATCACATTCTGTCTGGGCGGGCATTTTTAATACCCTTAACCCACATAGTATTATGCTTTCAGCAACACAAGCTTCCAAGTGAAATTTTTCATATTGCATGCATTTTAACTTGAGTAAATATTTCTCTAATGACAACAGATAGCTCTTCGGTGCTATGAAGTCAATATTAGGAAGGTCTGCCCTCTATAACAGTCATACTGTTAAGTAGCGAGTTTGTATTTTTGCTCACCTTCTCCATGAACATGTTAATGCTCAACTCAATGCTTTTATTAATTGTTACAGGAATGTACCCCAGCTCCACATTTTGCTTTTCTGTAGCCATATCCTTAGAGTGGTTGGAATAAAGCAAAATACTAATGAAGAAAAAAAACCCCTACAAACTCAAGGTGTCTTTGCTGTAAATAACTAGAAATACAAAAATAATGTCAAAACAGTAGCAAAGACAAGGCTCCAGTTTCTTCAGGAACTACAGCTGTTAGTTAACACAGTACACAAGCACTTTCATGAGTGCTTCTTCAGGTGTATCCATACTGCTATCAAATCACCTATTTTTGACTCACTTGTCTTCTTTGCCAGTGGCTCTAAATATAAAGTAAATAACCATGGGGAAGAGGATACCCTGGTCTGGTTCCTCTGTTGAGGCACAACTTGTCAGAGTGGAACCCTCCCACTTCACCTTTTGCCTCTGATCTATCATATGTCATCCTAATTAACCTTATTCTATCAAGGAAGGTAAATACTTCTGTTGCCCTACTCATAAAATCCCAACTTACACTGTTGAATACTTTCTCTGCATCTAGACCCACCAACAATAGCAGTATTTTCTTACACTCTATTTTCTCTAGCTCATCATTGTTCTTTTGATGTTGTGAAATGTTTGTCTGCTCTCCATAAAACCACATTGATCAATATCTGTCAACTTTGACAACACCTTTGCCATTCATTTAGTTGTTATAGACATTAAACACATTATAATCGTGGTTTAACATTAAAATGGGTGTATATAAAGCTTGGTTTTATGAGTATTTACACTATTTAGTATTACAGCCACCACAGCTGTCTTCCAGGATGTTGGTGTTTTCCCTTCTTTTAAAATACTGTTAAAAAACCTTCCAGGTGTTTATCATTTTCTCCTCTTTTAGCTTCTAAAGTTCCACAGGAATGCCATCTGTTCTTGGAGACTTTCCTGCTGATTGGTTATAACATCACAATTTTTATCTCATCTCCTCCTATCTTAAACCTTGGTATATTTCCATTTGTGCTGTTTCTTAATTTCCACAATTATCTGCTTTATACAAATACCTCTACAGGATCTCTGGTTATTTTTCTTCTTATAGGCTCCTTAATTTTTGCAACAAACCTTTCTACTTTCATTTGCCCAAGTTATGCTAAAAGCTTTTGTGCTCTGGAGTTATTATCAAAAAAACAGTTGCTTAACAGCAGTCTTTCTAAACTCATGCATATTATCCAGATACTCTTATTATTTTCTCTTTAGCACTCTGCAATTGTGCCTGCTCTTGTTCTGTGAGATTCCCATTATTCTGCCTTTTACCTTTGTCACCCTCTTTAAATAATTCCTGTTACTTCTTATTCCTATCTCTTTTATTTCTACCCTATTTTTAAACTCCACATTCATTTTATCCCACTTACTAGCTATAACTTTTGAAGAAATTTTTGTCTTTCCTAATAACTCTCAAATAATTTCTACTACCCATTCCTTAAATTCCTTGCTTTTTAACAGGTAAATGGGGAAGTGCCAGTGTCTTTTTTTTTACATTACACTACATTTTTATCTTTGTTTTTATTGGACACATGTTGTAGCCTTCAACTTTAGCAAATATTACTGTGAAATGTAATTTCTGTTGAGTCTAACACAGTTATTTTACCTTGAGGAATGATATGTAAATTCTCTCCAAGTTCTATCTTCTTTTATTATATTTTCCTTCTGAGCCCCCATATGCATCCTCTCTGTTGCATTTCAAATTCCATTCCCCACCTCTGAGTAATATTCCCTGCTGAAAGCTGAGTATTTCTTCCAAAAATGTCTTAAGTTCCATAATAGCAGTTTTAGGTGGAATATAAGGACATACCAATATAATCCTTCTTCCTTGCCAGTAGACCCTTACTACCAGAAATCTGCCATTATTATCTTTTCTCCTCCTCTGTCACAATTGAAACTCCTTTAGCAGTTAATAAAAGTACTTCCCTTTTCCTTTGTCCCAGATACCCTGCTGAATATCCCTCCTGAAATCCTTTCTTTATCAAATTTATTTACATATTTTTTTTCAAATATGTCTTCTGTTGCATTGCTGTTTGCTATTACGCTTTCCTTTTCTTCTATACCTACGAGTCCATTCACTTTCCAAAATAATAGGGCTAGAGTAGTTATTATGACAAAAAGTTATTATTCCAGTCTATTATATATGACAGCTTTTTAAAATGTCTAGTTTCAGCTTTTGTGTTACATGCACCCACTAATGTTTGGGAGGTTGATCTTTTATACAGTTATTTCTTGTCATCTCCATTTAAACTATGCCACATTTTACAAAACTTTTGTTTTAATGAAAACTCTTAAAAAAAGACATGCTAGAACACCCTCATAACATATTAACTTAAACCAAACACACAAAACTATGTGTATCTTCAAATAATGAAGTTTAACCCCTCTGATAGGAACAGTTGCCTCAAATTGACAGCTGCACATGCAGGCATTACTTGACCTAAAATTAAGGTTATCTATGCTAAGACACATGAATGTTGCAGCCTGTGCTCCTTCTTACACTAGTTGCTGTTTGCTCTTGTCTTATCTTTATTCCCCTCCCAGATGTTTTAGGTTTAGATTGTTTAGTAGCTAGTGGTATGCCACTGAGTCAGGTGTGTTAGTTAAATCAGTGAAGTTCTTTTCTTAAGCTTACCAAAGTTGATCTTTTTATTCCTATGAATGATAAGAGATTGAAGAGATTTGACCCTGCTTTGCCCTTTTCTAAACTCACATTAATCTTCACACAAGAAGCCATAGCTGCCTACATGCAGTTTGAATACACTAAATTCTATTATTTTTTCCATTAATTTTGAGTAGTGAGAGAAGCAACATTGGTCTGGAGGACTACATATGTTGTGGCTGTTAGACATTGTTTAGGCAGCAGAATAATTATTCAAAATTTCCAGAGGTCAGGTAAGCAGTGGACTGTGACAATTTTATTGTTTTGTAGATTAGAAAGGAAAGCATTGCAGGCCCCGATAAACTCTATGAGTAAGCTCTTAAGAGTTGTTTCTTTTTAAGATATGGATTTAAGCTCAAGGCAGAGAGTTGGTCAGCATTTATAGTCCTGTATTGATTTTACGTAGTCAGTACCACTGTCTGGATGCAAAGAATTTTACAGACACAATGATTACTGACTTCTCAGAAAATCCATTATCATGTATAGATATATTGTTGATTAATTTAGCTGTGCCAGCAACATTGGTACATATCTCTTCAATGAGTGTAAAATTACCTTTGCATTAGAAAAGCACCTCTGGCTAAGGTGATGAGCATTTTGGATTTGTTTCTTGGTGCACAAAAATTCAAAAACTCAACCAGCTAGTTTGCTTGCTGAGTGAATTGTGATTTATTTTCCTTTTCTGTTATTTTCTAATATCTAGATGGCCAAAATATAGCTTTTCCTTTTTCTCTTTTGGTAGACTGTAAGTAACATTTCTCTTTCAAAAGAGAGTAGTTAAGAAGTATTTAAATGCAGTAGGAAGTAGCTGATGATTGATGAATTGGGATGTCTACCGTACTGGCTGTGTATATCGTGAGTAAGTAAAATTAAATTTCATGGTGTCAGTCTTCATTCTGTCTTCACCGAATGGGTTCGAATCCAGTCCATTGGATCTGACATGGCTGATGCTAAAGCTTGCAGGTACCAGATCTCTCAAGCTTCTCTGTTACCCACAATCCACCCACCCAACTACCTCAGATCTCATTTGCTGCTTCTAGCTGTTGCACGTGGCTTAACAGTTTCTCTCGAGCTGTATTAGATAAGCAATGTTTTTGTTCACAATTCCTTCCATTAAACAGTTTCTTTACTTTGTGCTTTTAGTCTTTAGAGTTTGTGGTTAGAATCTCTGCTGTTTATTCTCCCTTGCCTTTATGATGTTGTCATATTTTGGTACATACCATTGTTAGTATTTCCTTGCCTCCCTTTCTCTTTTCCTTTTCGTACTTGGTACTGCTAGATACTATCGTTGGCAATCTCCCTTTCCATATGACCTGGTTTTATTCCTTCATATCATTGGTGGCATTCCTCTGTTTTCTTCTTCCACTGTGTTAGAGAGAAATTACTTTCTAGTTTATTTTTAGCTAACAGTTTTACATATTATTAGTGTTGTTAGGTATTGCATTATGACTGAGAAACCTGTGGGTTTCAACAAATGCTCCAGATGTGGACATAAGTTGCCACTCTTGAATGCACACAAGCTGTGTATGTATTGCTTGGGTCTGTTGCACCTACAGAAAGATTGCTATCTTTGCCACGGATTTAGTCCGTGAGCTTTAACAGAACATATAAAAATAAGTTGATATTAAAAGGTCTCTTCCCTTTCTCTTTTGGAGAAGCCATATTCCAGTCTCCAAAGTCGAAGCATTCCACCTCGTCAAAATCTTCCTCATACTCTTCCCGGAAAAGAAGTGCTAAACATCTGGTCTTAACCCTGGATCAGAAAAAAGATGAGCATCCAGGATCCAACTGCTCCCTCGGATCCTACGACTTCCAAAGTGACTGTTACGGATCTGGTACAATCCAAGTCAGATCAGACAGAACCTTTGGAGACTCCATATTGTCCTTGTACCGACAAGCTTCCATCACTTTTTTGCAGAGACCAGTATCCTTCGCCATTTACTCTACTCATTCTTCCAGAAGTCTCATGGAAGAAGATGTGGAGAGAGTGGTGAGGAAGATCCTCTCGGCACAGGGGCAGATTGGTTTTCCCTCGGTGCCTACCCCTCTGGGTCAGGTTACCTGACCTTCCACCACACCACCCCTGCAAGTTCCACTTCTAACTCCATCCATAGCATTAGAGTTTCAGGATCCCAGTCATCCGGAACATCAGTTTCTGAACCACGGATCTCTGTATCCTCAGATCTGACATAATTTCTGAGACCTTTGATCTTTTTGGATTTGGAGAGCTCTTGGAGCTGAAGCATGCCTGCAAGATCCTGGGTGCAGTATTCATCTCCAGATATTTTGAAGCCATCTTTGTTTCTTGGCTCCTCAGTACTGGAAAGTTCAGCTCCGGCTTCCTCCTCAGGGGCAGTGCTGACAGATCAGAGAGAGGAGATAGTTCAGAGATCTGCTTTTTCAGATCAAAGCCCATCTCTCTAGCTCCTTTAAGCTCTGCCTTTGAGGCTGTGAAGAGAGTGTTCGCTGCCTCTGCAGTTCTAATGGAACCTTCTCCCTCGGATCCTACCTATTCCACCATGATGCCACAGTGACTGGAGCCTCAGCAGTTCTCTCCACAGGGACATTCTATACCGGAACCTCAGGTTCTCTCCCAGGGAATTTTGATTTCCTGTTCTGAGACTTCCCCAGAACATCCCACTGAGAAAGTACCCAGGAAGAGGATATGCAAAGGAAGCACCTTGACTCCCCACAGGAGTCCATCACTGAAGACATGGGTTTCCAGGAAGGCAAAGGATCCCCTTGTTCACCTCCTGAAGATGTTCCCTTCAGAGACATCCTAGAAATCCTGAAACAGAGAGGTGGCTGGACATCCTCCAACCTTATGCTGGAGGAATCCGTTCTCCTAGAGGCTTTTGGTACAGGACCCTGTACTTCCTGGGTGACTCTGCCTGCCGACGAGCTAATTGGCATGAACTCTAGACAGGCATAGACGGAGCCTGACTCCATAGAACCCATACTTCAGAGACCAGACAAGATAATGGCACCACCTGCAGACAGACAGTTTTGGGGGAAACTGGTTCCAGTTGATAGCATGATTGTTACTGCAGCCACAAAGAAGGAACTAGCCAAGAGTTCCACTGTTCATCCCCTCAACATGTAGTAGCTGGCGATGGACAGACTAGGGAAGAGTGTCTTTGCTTCAGTGACCTTTGCCTTGTGGTGGCTGAACTATCTGGTGTATTTTGTTAGACTTCAGAGAGACTTGACCAAGGAATTATCAAACTCTCTGGTGTATTTTGTTAGACTTCAGAGAGACTTGACCAAGGAATTATCAAACTCTCTCTCAGGAGCCATCTCTGTAGAAGTTTAGGATTTGGTAACTTTCAGTTGGCAACCCTACAGTAAATATCCAATAGTTCCATGAGGTTAATTTCCAACATAGTAGAGGGGACTTTAACAGCTGTGGATTCAGGCATTTCCATGAAGAGGCATGCCTGGATGCACTTGTGTGATTTTGCAGAGCCATTTAAGCCTAATTTCATCAATGCTCCCTTTGATGGAACTACCCTTTTTAGCCCTAAAGTGAAAGAAACGCTGTCCAGGTGTGAGAAGGATCGAAAGACCTTGTCTGCCATATTCATACATTTTTGCCCCCCCCCCCCCCCCCAAGGTGCTTCTCCAGGAATCGGTGAATGTGGTTCAAAAAGTCCCAAAGTCCATTCTATGATGCATGTGGAGGAAGTACCCCCAGAGGCAGAGGGTGGAACTCCAATGGGCATTGTCAGCCTCGTGGCAGAGGTGGCACAAAACCAGGGTTCACAAGAGTCTTTCTTTGATAAACCCTACCAGTGCTCCTGAAAGGAGGGCACAACTGTCCACATCTGGAGACAGTCTAGGGACATTTATCCCTGCACCAGAGAGCCTGGCTAGATTTAACAAAAGATACTTGGGTACAGAGGATTATATCCAGAGGTTATATAATACCATTTTCCCTACCACTATCAATTCCCAAAAAAAATCCAATGTTTCACCCTGTCAGAGGGATCTAACAGCAATTCAGATTCGAAAGCTGCTGTAAAAGAGTCATCCGAGAGGTCCCACCAGACCAGATAGGATCTGCAATTTACTCAAGGTTCTTTTTAGTGCCAAAAATGGCAGGGGAATGGAGACCAATTCTGAATCTCGCAAATATAAACAAATCTGTTCAACGAATGAAGTTCCAGATGGTCATGGCTCAGTTCATTCTCCCTTTTCTGGGCAGGGATGACTGGATGTGCTTGATACATCTTCAGGACGCCTACTATCACATAAAAATGAACAGGTGAGCCAGAAAGTACCTATGCTTCTGGCTGGGAGACCGTCACTACCAATTCCGAGTACTGCCTTTTGGACTCACCACAGCCCCCAGGGTGTTTACCAAATACATGGCAGTAATATCAGCTTACCTCAGACTGCAGGGATTCCAGGTGTTTCCTCACCTGGATGACTAGCCTCAACTCATGCGTGCAAGAGATCAGGTTCTCGACACCTGTGCTCTCCTAGGAATAACCATAAACTACAAGAAGTCACAACTTCAACCAGCTCGGACATTGGAATTTGTAGGAGCACTGCTCAGCATAAAGACTGCCATTGCCTTCCTTCCACGACACTAAGTTCACACAATAAGGTCACAGGTCAAGAAGGTTGTTTAGAACACATCAGGCTCAGCAGAAACAACGAAGAAAGACCAGGATCCCAAGAATATCAACTTTATTTCACACACTCTGACGTCTCGGCATACACTGCCTTCTTGGAGTACACATTTTTTGAAAATAAACCACATGTGTTATATAAACTACCAAATTGACAATTAAATAATCAAATAATCAACTGATAAAATAATTAAAAAGCCCACACAGCTCTCTGAACTCTAGTCCTCCTGGTGACATTGATGACCTTAGTTCCGTTGGCCAAGTTTTACATGTGGATCCTACAGAGGGTGTTGGCTACTGAATGGTCAGTCTTCCATCAATCAATGTCTTGTCAGATAAAACTTACCAATGCATGCAAGAGAGATCTCAATTCTTGGATCCAGTCTGATCAACTGCTCCATGGTTGTCCTTTCATTTCCCAACAGCCCAAGGCCTTATTGACCACGGATGCTTCCCAGATAGAGTGGGGGGAGGCATTTTCTGGGGAAGTCAGTCCAGGTAACTTGGTCCCCCAAAGAGGCTGATTTGCATATAACTATTCTAGAGATGAGAGCAGTGCTCTTGGCATTGCGAGTCTTTCATGATGTTCTTCCCTCTGGAACAGTTGTGATTCAAATGGACAATATGTTAGTTGTCTGGTACAACAACAAACAAGGGGGAACCAAATCCTACCCTTTGTGTTGAGAATTGCTCATGGTCTGGCAGTGGGTGATTTCTTCCAACTGCTTTCTTTTAGCAGTGCACATTCTGGGGAAATCCAGCGTGATTGCGGACTTACTGAGTAGGTGCATTTTTCTTCCACATGAGTGTTCCCTCAACAAGAAAGTGGCAGATGAGATTTTCTATCAATGGGGCCAGCCATGCTACAGTCTTTTTGCCTCTCCCCTAAACAAGTGCAGCAAATACTTTGCCCTAATTCCCCCACAGAGGTGGTCACCGAGGGATGCTCTACTTCATGATTGCCCCCCCCCCCCCCGTCTCCTTTATGCTTTCATACCAACCCCATTGATTCCAAAATTTCTGCAGAAAGTTGCCAGGTCGAAGAGCATAGTGATCCTCATTGGCCCTATTGGCCTCAACAAGTCTGGATGTTCTTCGTGCTTCATTGTTGCAGTCATTACATTTGGGTAATCTGCTGGCAGGCTGCCCTCAGTCGGCCTGATTAACAGAGTCTTGGGTCCTGCGTTGTTTGCTGTCCCTTCTTCCATGACGTCAGGTCATCAGGGGTATAAAACATGCATCCGACGCCATTACATCGGTCTTTCCTGCCGCACGGTGCCCGAAGCAGAAGCAGTTCACAAGTGCCAGTCGGCCGACTCCTGAAATTTTCATTTTCGAGTTTCAGAACTGAAGTCTTCAACTTAAAGCTAAGTACTCCGTTGGGGAAACTTTTTCTTTCTCCTTACCGATGTCAGTAAAAGTTAATAATTGCATTACTTGTGGGAAGCAAATACCTCACAAAGATTTTTCATTTGTACTGTATTCTTTGCCTAGGCCCTGACCACGATGTACTTTGCTGTCAGTTTTGTGCTTTATTTAATCAATGCACTATCCATCGTCAGTACATTTTTGCTTCTAAGTATTTTGGTTCTCGGTTTAATTATCCAGAAATGTTATCGTTTAGCCATCCGACTTCCGGGATTCCGAAAAAACACAAAGATAAAGGCAGAGACAGGCCGTCGAGGTCCAAAACTGCCGATGACACTTCTCCTAAGCCAGTCGCCGGTTCGCTGGTACTCAGTGAGGTGCTTTTGCAGCCCCTGATACCAGCTACTTTTGATTCACAGGCCTCTACTGAGACCCATTCGGAGTCCGGTATGCCACAAGATGCTTCAACTATGGAACCCGCGGATGTCTCTACCTTGGATGGGTCCGGAGCCGCCGCTGTGTACGCACCGGTTTCTGTGGGTGTATTCAGGCCTACAGACTTGCATATTAAATCGGCTCCACCTTCACTACTAAGGCCTAAATCTCGATCTACGTCTAAAAAAATGATACCCAGGCCACATGTTCAGGCCCCTATGCCTAAAAACACAAATGATCAAAATGGCTGAAGATCTAATTACTCTAATCAGGGGTAGTCAATGCCCCCCCCCCCCCACCCAAGAGGCTTAGGGCTGAGATAGATTTTGAATCTTCTGATCAGGATTCTGTTTCTTCTGATGACCTGGATTTGTCCATACCTACTTATGAGGATTCTGATGCAGAGGACTCTATTCCCTCTGCTTCCCCCCTTGAGGATTTTTCTTTTGGGGAAACTTTGCATACCTTAAGGGAGCATTTCCACTGGGCAAGTCAGGAATTTTCGGATTCAAAAAAGAGGCTTAGGGATTTCTTCTACCTCAGTGTAGGCCTTTGGCTATACCTCCTGTACTAGACATTGTTGATTATGTGTTTTCGGAATCCAGAATGGCCCCTGATTCCCTGCCTCCGGCTCCTAGTAAACCTGACAGATACTACAGGGTTCCTGAGTCCCACAAGGTTCTTTTCAAAAATCCTGTTGCAGATCCAGAAACCATTTCTCAGGGGCCGAAGGGCATTAAGGCCTCTCCTGCTAAAAATACTACCCCTTCTGATAGAGACTCCAGAGCGCTGGATAGATGGGGTAAGAAGGTTTATACTTCTGCAACCTTGGCAGTCAGGGCTTTAAACTGCCAATTTCATATGTTAAAATATCAACAGCATATTATTGGACTGCTTAAACAGAAAATTATGTTGATTCCTGACTGTGTGGAAAATAAAGATTTACAGGATTTATTGCATTCTGCTGAGAAGGTTGGAAAACATACTTTGCAATGTGGTTTTGATTCTTTAGAGGCCTCCTGCAAGGCTGCTGTTACTGGGTCTGTGCTTAGAAGGCATGCTTGGCTTAAGGAGCAATCTTTGCCTGATCATGTTAAAGCGAAATTGTTGGATGCTCCTTTAAATCAGGACCGTCTGTTTGGCAATAAGGCTGAAGAAGTTCTAATAAAGATGGAAGATGAAGCTAAGGCTATGCAAACTGTAAAATATTTCTTACAAGTGCAACCTCCAAGATTTAGTAGGCACTGGTCTACTAAGAATTGGTCGTTTCCAGCTCCTTCCAGATCCTCTGAA
Organism: Protopterus annectens; assembly: GCF_019279795.1. NCBI lineage: Eukaryota > Metazoa > Chordata > Ceratodontiformes > Protopteridae > Protopterus > Protopterus annectens. The sequence continues at coordinate 971,766,106 of NC_056744.1, forward strand.
GCCAAACCCAGATACAGCAAAAAACCCAGGTTTCAGTCCCAGGGGACTCTCAGAACTAAGCAGTGGGGGCCGTCCACTTCCAAATCTGGAAATAACAAGACACCCCCCCTATAGTAAACAGTCTCAATGACTTCCTTTTAAAATCACCAAGCACTTTGTTTTTAGCTGCCCCTTTGGGGAGAAAGATTGCTCTTCATGCAAAGAACTGGGAACTCATAACCCAGGACAAATGGGTTTTAAATATAGTGTTCCAGGGATACAGATTTCACCTCCACACATTGCCATCACTAAACAGTTGGCCAGACCTGCCCCCAAATCAGTGGGCAGAGGCTCAAAGACAAGTACTTTCCCTCTTAAACATGGGGGCTATTCAACCAGTACCAGAAGAGGAAAAGGGACAAGGTTTCTATTCCAGGCTTTTTCTGGTACCCAGAAAAGACTAATCATGGCGTCCAATTCTGGACCTGTCTACTCTAAACACCTTTCTGGACATTCCAAAATCCAAGATGCTGACTCTTCGCCAGTTACTTCCTATGCTAGGCAAAGATGCCTAGTTGGCAACTCTAGATTTATAAGAAACATACTTGCACATCCCTATCAGGGAATCTTGCAGAAGATACTTACGCTTCAAAGTTGGCTACTTGCATTATCAGTTCTCTGCACTGCCCTTTGGCTTGTCTACTGCACCCAGGGTATTCACAAAGTGCCTGGCTCCAGTTACTGCAATTTGCAGGCAAAGAAATATTCAAATATATCCATACCTGGACTATTGTCTAATTCAGGCAGAAAACCAGGACATACTTCTAAATCATCTGGCGTTTGTAAATAGGGTTCTATCTTGTCTGGAGTATACCATAAACGAAAATAAATCACAACTAGTACCCTCTCAACAGATTACATTCCTGGGTGCAAGCTTGAATACAACTGCCCAGATGGCTTTCCTCACGCCAGAGAAGCAAATTAATTTGGTAACTTACTTCAACAAGTGGCCACAAAAACCCTGCTGTCTGCAAGACAAATACTGCAAGCCTTGGGGTTCATGGCCTCCTGCATTCTTCTAATTCCATATGCAAGACTGCTATGAGGAAACTACAGTGGTGCATAAAAAGTCTATGGAGTCAACATTGTCACAGCCTAGAAACAATGATTCCTATCATACCTTGCCTACGCCTGGAATTCCTATGGTGGGCAAAGGCCTGCCACCAAAACAAGGGACTGCCATTCACACTACCCCCTGCCGCCCAAACCCTAACTACAGATGCATCAGACTATGCATGGGGGGGCTCACCTGGCAGGAAAGTGCATTCAGGGCAAATGGAACCCAGATCAAATGCACCTACATATCAATCAAAAAGAAATGTTAGCTGTACAGAATGCTCTGACAGCCTTCAAGGACTACATTCTTCCAGGATAACTAATGGTAAAGACGGACAACACCACAGTTATGTGGTACATAAACAAGCAGGGGGGTACACATTCTTACCCCCTCTGCAGACTAGCCATGGCATTGTGGAACACAGCCTTGAGCTACCAAGTGCACCTACAAGCTCAATTCCTGCCAGGAAAATTAAATACACTGGCAGACAGACTAAGCAGAAATCTCATGGACCCACACAAGTGGAAACTGGAACCACGGATTTTCAACATGTTGACAAGCAAGTGGGGGAGCCCAGACATAGATCTATTTGCCTCCCCCCAAAACTACCAGTTGGACAAGTTTTACACGAGGGCTCCCCACAAAGAAGCCTGGAAAGTGGATGCTCTGTCCTTCATTTGGAAAAACCTATCAGTCTACGCCTTTCCTCCTCTGCCTCTGCTCTCCAAAGTTCAGCTAAAAGTCAAACAGGACAAACCTAGAATGATTTTGATTGCCCCAGACTGGCCATGCCAACACTGGTACCCACTTCTGCGCAGTGTGTCGCCAATATCTCCATGGCACCTGCCTCAGACCCCTTCCTTGTTGTCTCAGCAGGAGAACCAAATTCTGCACCCTCACCTTCCAACACTGAACCTTGCAGCCTGGCTAATCACTTAAATTCACCCTTATCATCCCTCAGCAAACCTGTGATGGATGTCATCTTGGAGGCGAGAAGACCTAGTACTAGAAAATCTTATGCTGACAAATGGAAAAGATTCTGTGCCTGGAACCAATCTTTAGGGATGAGCACAGAAGCGCCCACTTTACCTCAGATTTTGCAATACTTAACTGAGATGCTTCACAAGGGCCAGTCTTTTTCCTCTATTAAAACCCACACTTCAGCTATTTCAGCTCACTATAACACAGAACCACCCCTCTTCTCTCATCCCCTGCTCAAGCAGTATCTCAGAGGGGCAAAAAACTTGAGACCACCCAGGAGAGCTCCTACACCTGCCTGGAACCTTAACTTTGTTTTGGAGAAGCTCACTCTACCTCCTTTTGAGTCAGCTGTTGCTGCAGACTTAAAATTTCTTTCTTGGAAAACAGCTTTCATTTTAGCAATCACTTCAGCTAGAAGGATATCTGAATTACAGGCCCTTATGGCAGTGGAGCCTTTCATCATCTTTCATGCGGACAGGGTATCTCTGAGGACCAATCCATCCTTCATGCCCAAGGTGGTTTCCAGTGTGGCTCTTAATCAGTCCATTCATTTGCCAACCTTCTTTCCCAATCCACAGAACAAAGGAGAACAAATTCTGCATTCCTTGGATGTGCACAGACGACTTAGATTCTACTTGGACATGACTAAATCTCGAAGAAAATCTGAACAATTGCTGTTAGCATTTACTGTAGGGGCAGAGGGGAAGGCTATTTCAAAACAAACCATTTCTAAATGGATAAGCCATTGCATTCATTTCTGCTATAAGCACCATGGAAAACCTAACCCCCAGGGGATCAGATCTCACTTCACCAGGGCTGCATTTACTTTAGCAGCCTTTCTTAGAGGTGTTCCTACCAGGGATATTCTAGAAGCTGCTACCTGGAGTTCTGTCCATACTTTCACCAAGCATTATCATTTACCAATTTTTTCTAAATCCAGAGCTGGTTTTGCCACTGCTGTCTTGCAGGGCCGTATAGCTGGTCCTAATGCTGTATAAACTCCTCACAACCATAGCTTTAGGAATCTACACAAATGTAATGACTGCAACAGTGAAACACGAAGATCATAGAACAGTTGTGTACACTTACCATAAATGTAGATGTTCAAGTGTATTCACTGTTGCAGTCCTGGTTACCCTCCCTCCAACCCCCTACTTTTCTTTGGCTATACCTCTTCTTTCTTTTACTATGATTAGAAGCTTTTTTCATGTATTTGCTTTTGGTTGGAGGTATATTTTTGTGTTTTTAAATTTTATTTGCTCCCCATTAGGGGGCACCTGACATCTGGGGCAAGAAAAACTGATGTAATGGCATTGGATGCATGTTTTATACCCCTGACAACCTGACGTCATGGAAGAAGGGACAGCAACCGACGCAGGACCCAAGACTTTGTTAATCTGGCCGACTGCGGGCAACCTGCCAGCAGATTACCCAAATGTAATGACTGCAACATTGGATACACTTGAACATTTACATTTATGGTAAGTGTACACAACTGTACTTTTAAGTGACAGCTACTACTCTGGAGGTTTTGATTGCATTTTAATTGCAACCTGGGGAGATGAATGCAATGTATTATTCATTATAATTGTCTCTGAATTACACCTCATAATTATGCAGATATGGAATTTGGCAATACTTGGGCACTGTGAAAGTTGCCACCTTATTTATTTCAGTAAGTTCATAAGGAAATGTATTCTGGTTATATTAAGAAAGTGTTTTGCAAGAGTAAAACTAAGACATTTGTACAGTACCTATGAAAACTATTGTTGCCTGAGAATACAAACAGTACATGTCTATATTACAGGTGATCAAACTGCAGAGATTAGCTGTAAATTGTGTACCTCATTCAGGAGAAATACAGTTATGTTAAGGAAAGTGAAAAGACTTAAGAAGGGATTGTAACCATGCAGTACATCTGATACAGCAGGGGTGTTAGGGAATTGATTTGTAACCAGAGTAAGACAAAATTAACTAGCTCTATTTGCCCATCTGTCTGTCTACAGTGTTTGTTTTGTGGCCTGGGCCTTGGCTGTAAAGAGTCTAAAAGGATTGGCATAATGGTTAATGTATTTACCTAAGAGACCTAAGGTGCAGTATTTAATTCTTACTTTTGGAAAGCATGGCTAGGCTTTAAAAGGCCTGCAGGGGTCATTAGCATGGTAATTATTTATGAACCTGGATGAAAAAAAAATGGTAATGTTTTGGCTACCTACTCTGACAATCTGTTGTAAAAATTTCACTGGGTATGCAACATGCATTCTTTCCTTCTTGCTTCCCTGACTACTGAAATTCTTTTTTTGTTGAATAGCAAGTTTTACTCAATTTCTTGCTGGAAACTACTCAAGTTAAGAGCCAACACTCAAGTAAATTTTCTTTGTAAAACAGTACATATAATGTTTAAATGATCAAGTAGGATGTTTAAATTATCAGGTAGGTTAAGTGTAATCAGGAGGTTGAATCCAAAAGAGTGTATGCATTTGTGCGGAGTCCTGAAAAAAGAGAAAGGCTGGGGACATAGTTTGAAAACAGCAAATGTGTCTTTCGGCTTTTCCCAGTTAGGGGTCGCCACAGTGAAACTCCGGTTCACTAATGATTGGCAGTAGATTTTTACGTGCCGAGTTGCCAGCCCTGACGTACAACCTTCAATGAAGGTACGCCCATTCACACATGTCTCCACACAGAAGACGCTCTATCTGAGAATCGAACAGGACAACGTCTTACTATGAGGCAACAACGCTACCGCAAAAATAAGTGTTAAACAGTGATAGAGACTGGAGGTTATTTGCAGCATTGTACGTTCTAAGAGCAGCATGCCAGGGGTGCTTTCCTGTACTACCGAAATAAAGTTTAGAGGATGTTGAATTTGAGCATTACTATATAAAGACTGTTGATAAGAGAAAATCAGGCAATTGTATGCAAGTCAGTGGGTAAAATATAATTTTCATGAAAGTGAGTATAGGGAAATTCAAAGGATTACAGTTGTTAAGGGAAAAAAATTAGTGTCATGTTTTTATTTTATGATATGTCCATTTAATGTACAGTAAAAGCAATATTTTGATGTGATATTAAATTATAATTAAGTGGATATTATATATCTTAATTTATGAACATAGAAAGTGTGATTTCTGTGGTAGTTTGAAGAAGAAGACCCTGTCAGTGTTGGATAACAGTAGTTATAATGCTGCAGTTCCAGCATTATACCTACTTTACCCCCCCCCCGATGACGTGGGGGGTGTAAATGCTACAATTAATAATATCACCAAAGCAAGAAGAAAGGAGCAGGACGACGGACCAAGATTAAGGACTGGTGACTGAAGAATTTGATCATAAAAGGATTGAAATGCTGTATAACATCCAGTTTCTAAGGTGACAAAAGACTAGTCCAAAGCTACATGTCTGCTAATAACTGACAGCTACTGATTTGGCTTCACATACTTAGACATTATATAGCAATAACCCGCCTGGGTGGGTAATGCTTTACCCAGGGTTGGCGTGTTTTGGTCCCGAGGGCGAAGCCCGAGGGACCAAACAAAGCCAACCGTGGGTAAATTTAGCATTACCCACACCCAGAAGTGGTTATTGTTATTATATACGCCATTATTTAAGAAAAGAAACTATTACTTTTCTTAAATAATGGCATAGTATAATGCCTGTTTACTGCCCTTCTGCAGATGTCTGGCATCCGGCAGTTCTGATGTACTGCGCGCGCAGTACATCAGAGTTGGCAAAAGCAACGGAGAAAGCAAGATCTCCGTTGCTTTTATGTCTCGCTATGTTAAATGAGTTTAACATAGCGAGACAGTTTTAAAAAAAGCAACGGACATCTCCGTTGCTTATTTTAACTGTCTCGCTATGTTAAACTCATTTAACATAGCGAGACACTGAAAAAATGCAACGGAGATCTTGCTTTCTCCGCTTGTTTTTAACATCTCGCTATGTTAAATGGGTTTAACATAGCGAGACAGCTTTAAAATAAGCAACGGAGATCTCCGTTGCTTATTTTAAAGCTGTCTCGCTATGTTAAACCCATTTAACATAGCGAGACAGTGTTTTAAAAAAACGAGTTATACTAATGGAAAAAAGTCCGGGCGACCGGACCTATTAGTATAACTCGATTTACAACGGGCACTCTGGCCAATCAGCGTGCACGTTTTGGGGGGGGTCATGGTATAATATTGCATCATCCACCCTTGGACTTTTGGCTAACCAACAGTTGAATGCAGTACAGTGATTGCTGAAAAAAGGAGACTGTATCATAGACTGGAAGAAACCTGTGTGAGGTATTTGGAAGTATCAAGTACAGAAGGCTAAGATTTTCAGTTGGTGTGTTTTTGACCCGGTGGGTTCTTTTACTGTTTGCTTCATGGATTCCTTTTAAGAATTAGGTGGCCATAGGATGGTGATTCATTGAGACTTAAAAAATCCCCATAGGTGAAGAGTTGTGTTGTTCATGTAAGTGGTAATTTGTACAGTGATCCTGTTTGCTATTTAGAATTGCTGGAGTAGTTGACAGCAAGCATGAGTTTGTGTTCACCCACCAGTCATTTGCATGCCAGCCAGCTTGGCTGTTCCTCTCAGTTATTAAGAGCTGATGAATAATGTCCAGGGTCGGAATAGTGACAATATAATGCTTCTACCAGTTTGTGTTGCCTGGTATTTGACTTTGGAAGGTTTTTGTAGGCCTGCAGAATGGAATGACAGTGATATTGTTTGGCTTCTTCAAATATTCACCAATGCCCCTTAAGTGAAGGATATAGATATTCTAACCAGGTGTCATGCAAGGGCATATTTATTTTTCTAATTGAAAGTAGCATGTTTAAAACTTTTCTTCTTGTTGCCAAAGGTATATGGTTAGACTGAGTGTCCCCCAGCTAACAGATCCACAGCATGCAGAAATATAAGTCATCTCATATGATGGTTGCTATCCCTCTGTTTGGATTTAGGAGTGTTAATAAGAACAAGGCACTTATTTTACCTGTGTTGTGCACATATGTATGGCGTGGAGGGAGTAAGAGACTGAGTAAAAGAGGTTGTGATATTGCTTGCTTATAGCTACCACTAAAGTAAACTAACCCTCAGTGGTCACACCAATGTGAAGGTGTGGTAGCAGTGGCATTACTAAAGGGCATTAATACACTTTAGTAGTGACGGTGCTGTACATGTAGACAACCTACACAAGAAAAGAAGGTGGTAGTATGTTGTAACCTGTGGGCCAGTGTTGTAGACAGAACATTTTTATTTAATTTAAATCCTTATCTTTTGAGCATTGTACAAATAAAAGACCCTGTACAAAATGCTGTGCAGGTGAGGTTGTCAAGAAACTGCATGAAAAGGAATGTGTTATTTAAAACACACACATGAAGGAAAAAATGCTTCCCACCTTATAATAACTAACGTGCCACCAGTTTGCAAGCCAACTAGAAGCCGAGTTTTCATCTGCTCCACCTGTGAGTGATATGGCAATGTCTTGTGGGCTGTATAAAACCATTCCAGCCACAGAAATGCAAATATCAGGTCGTGAGCCCCATGATGGAAGCAGTGAAATTGTGTCAAAGTAAAAATTCAAGAGAAAAACACTGAATATGTCCAAACACCGCAAATAAAATAACAAATGAAAATTACCTCAAAGTGTAAGAGTTGAGTGCTTCTGGATAAATTCCTTTCTCAAAAACCCACAATCTTAATGCAAACTACAAGTCATAATGTATAAATGTAGTATCAAAACTAGTTGCAATACATAGGCTATTGCCGCATTTCAGTTAATTGGATTCTTGTTTTCTACTAGAGAAGTAAAGCACTGATGAACCTTGTCACAGCCTTATCGATAATAGAATAACATAGTAAACTAAGAATATAGTTTCTTTTGTGGCATGTACATGCTGTTGATGGGTATGTAAGGTGTCAGAATCCATCATGTGGTTCTTTGTCAATTTATGTTGTAGTCTGGTATCCTTAGGTTGACTGCAGCACTTCAGTGGTAGTTGGTATTCGGTTGCTTTGTAAATAAGGGGCTATAGGAGAGAAATCATTACATCAGGGGAGTCAAGTACAGACTGACTAAGATGGCTGTTTGTAGGGCAAACATCAAATAATGGTTTTGCAATTTGAGTTGTTGTAGTCTAACAGCTTACACTGCATAAAGTAAGATGCACATTTGTAGTGCATGGAGCACCGTGATTATTCTCCAAAACTGGGAAAATAACTGGTACGAGCTTCTTTAGCGGGAGACCCAGCCATAACAGTGCTTTAAAAGGGGTTTAACTAATGTTACATACCCTCTAAGTGCTGTTACTGTCTGTTATAAGGGCAAGAACATTCATTCGGTACCTGAATATCTTATCTCCTCTGCCCACTTAATTTTACAGACATTAGTTTCTAAGTAACTTGTTTAAATTAGGGCAGTATTTATAAACTGTCCCTGCCTTTTTCCTGACTTGATGTCTGTGCAGCAGCTCTCTCTAAGAGCTTTACTGACTTTCAAAGTCAGTAAAAGATGTTACGTTTTTTTTTTAATTTTGAAGCTAATCTTATATGAAGTAGATAAGACTCTATTAATGACAAAGAGTAATGATCAGAACTCTCTGATCATAACACGTTATTATGTGTTTTCAACATGGGTGCCAAGATTTACCTCTCGAGCTTTGTTCTAGTGATGAATTTCTTGGCATCTGTGTCTTAAACAAACAGTAACATGGTTATGATCGGAGACACAATCACAACCCTCCTCTGTATTATATGCATGAGGCTATGATATGTGGTAAACCAGGGTGTGGGATATAATGTAGCCTTGGTTGGCATAGTAGTGCTTGTGTTATGTCGCTGCAGTACTTAGTGAGGTTGTTGTCTTTATACATTAGTGATTTATTTTACAGATGTGTTTATTAGTATGATGGGATCAACATTCTGTAGTACTTTCTAATCCATGTTATGGGGTTTTAGTCAGTTTGTGTATTTAGTGAATGTGTTGTGCTGAAAAGTCAATATTGTAAAATGTGGATGGGAATAGTTTGTGTGAATAAA